>NC_057796.1:85840837-85869069 GCF_018294505.1 Triticum aestivum | reverse complement strand
GGGGGGGGAATACGACTGGTCATCTCTCTTTGAATCCTCCTCTGAGGAGCTATCTGTAACCAGCAAGAAATCTGCACCGACAGGTAGCACTGACTGCTCAGAAGACCTTGTTTTCACTCCAGATTTTCCCATGACCGACTCAAATGGCTGATGCATAGGAAGAGTAGATGAATGTATAAACATTGTTGACAAATGGCATACATTATGGAAAAAAATATGGCACAATACAATTCACATATACGATGACTGGCTAAACAGGATGGCATTGCATGATTCACGTATATGATGCCTGGCTAAAGAAGATGGCATTGCATAATTCCCATATACTCCCTCCGTTCCTAAATATTTGTGTATTTAGAGATTTCAAATGGACTACCACATACGGATGTATATAGACATATTTTAGAGTGTAGATTCACTCATTTTGTTCCGTATGTAGTCACTTGTTGAAATGTCTAAAAAGACAAATATTTAGGAATGCGGGAGTATGATATAGAAACCAAACATCAGCATGCAAGGCATCATATAAGATGTATAATGTAAGCAATGCAAGGCGCCATATGCATGATATGACCAACATCAGCATGCCAGGTTAGAGCAAACACCTCAGGTGGTAAACAGGCGTGGTCGGCTCCTTCTGAATCTCCATCTAAACAGTTATCTTCCTCTGGAATACAATCTGGAAATGCAGGAGGGGGGCACTTCGCCCACCATGGAGCGGCGTCTGCATGACATTATATTCGCACGCAACGGTCTTCTCTTTTTCTCTACATGTTCAGTACGATTGTGTACAATATCTGACATGCATAATAAAAAAATAGTTAAATTTTGTAAGGACTAAGGGGTGCATGCAAAAATCAAGACTGATGGTAGCAAACGAGTGGATGGATCCAAAACTAATGATAGCAGGTAGATTATAGCTCCAGTTTAAAAAGATAGACAATGGATCAATTATTGTTTGTTGCCCACCCAACATGAACCACATAGAAGACCCTAGATGAACCAGATAGTAGACAGATACTATTCGTTGCTGGCTCGATATGAGACCCATGGGCAATTCAGAACTCAAGATTGAATGATAAAGTAGCAGGCAATAATAACCGATGTATAACGTAAGCAAACATGAAAGACTGCGACCTCTCTTCCGGAACTGTGTAGTCCTCAGGTTCATCTGCTCAGTCGATGATGGTAATGCAGTTGGCGTGGCTGCCGGCAACGGGGAAGATGATTTGAGGCGGTGAAAGGAAGTCTACAGGGGGATCTCTGCTGCAGTGAACGCTTCTGTCGATGGTGCACCTCAGGTGGGGTGGATGACGGCATGGCAGGAGCAGGACATAACACACAGAGTTTTCTTCGACGCCTATCTGAAAATGAAGTAAATCTGTAAGGGCTCCTTAGAATTGGAGGATTCTATAAATGCAGGGACAGGAAAAACACAGGAATATGATAGGAATGCACGGGCAAAACAGAGCATTTGGAAACATAGGATTTAAGTCAACCTGGGTGTTTGGCTCACATGAATTGGAAGAATAGAGGAATGGAGAAACAAAGTGATGCGACGAGTGTACAACCTCTTTGGCATAGCCTTGTGGACCTCATCGTCATTGGGTTGGACGTGGAGGATGGTGATGATGCTGGTGTGACTGTCGAAGGCAGGGAAGAAGATCCGAGGCCTCTGGAAACGGCGCCGAGGGTACTGCTCCGCTGTGATGGACGGTTCCGTCGTTGGAGCAGCTCCGCTAAGGTGTACGGCGACGAGGCTGAAGCATGACAAGACAGACAACGTTAATCTGAAGTGGGACCCTAATATCATCTGCAATAGATGATGTAAGATACATTACCAAAAAGTGCTAGATGTAAAACGCATCAGGCGCGCCACGGCCGCTCCGACATATGCTGTAAGTACTTTTCACTCTGAACTTAACCGAAGAAAATGAACTTCACAGTCAAAACTGAATTTTACTGTCGAAACTGATTGAACTAGTAACAGAGCATTGCAATAGATATGTAGGGCGTTCGAGCACTAGTAGCAGAGAAGCAGTGATCTAAATCAGCAGACGCTCGAGCAGGGAACGCACTAGCAGAGAGCGAGTCATGCAGTAGCACCGCGAGCGAGTGCTAAAGCAGCAACTCCTGTAGCTGCCGGAGGTCGTGCAGCAGCAGCAGCGCAAGCGAGAGCAAGAGCAGAGCAGCAGCATGAATGAAAGCAGGAGCAGTGCAGCAGCGCGACCGATAGCAAGAACAGAGCCGCAGCGCGAGCGAGAGCCAGAGTAGCTATAGCTAGTGCCGTTGTGGAAGTCACCGCCGAGGAAGCAACGACATGGGGGAGAGACGCCGTGGATGATGTGGCCGGCGATGGCGCCGTTGATGGAGACACGCCATGTTTGATCGGTATCGAGCACCGGCAGCCCTGTGAGATCGAATAAAAGATAAAATGCAGCGGTGAGTGCAGAACCTCCTTGGTGGCGCCGAGTTGGCCTCGGCTTCATCAGAGGAATTGGCGAGGGTGCTGCGGTTCCGGTGGGGCAGGTCAAGACGGCGCTGTGGGGATTGAGGTGGCGCGATAGACGAGGCGAACGTCGAGGCAGCTCCTTGGAGGTGGAGGACGGGGCGGCTGATCCGGCGGGACGACGAGATCGACAACGGATTCTCATCTGGTGCGGTGGATGAGGGATGGCGAGCAGTTGCGGTGGACGACGTAGTCGGTGAAGAGTCTCTGGCTGGGTGGCGGTTGGGAGGCCGATGGAGGAGCGTGGGGTTTCGCGGGTTTTGGTGGCCTCATGTACTAATGGGGGCGGGGGGAAGGGGGAGGGGGAGCCAAGCTTAGGGACGCGCTTGTCCAAAATGTAGGGTAAGTTACCAGCGTACCCCCACCGGTTTTGACACCGCGACGTGGAGCTTCATTTCCGTCTGAGGGGTAGAAGGGGGATTTCGCATGTCTAGGCTCCGGGAGCGATTTCGGATGAGGAGGGAGTTCTTGCGCGCGTCCAAATTTCAGGATAACAAGGCGCGACGCGGGTTGAAGAAGCGGGAGTTTCAAAGCAGGTGAGACAAAAGATACTTGAGCTTGAAAATTTTGGGGTAACAAGGGGCGGATTCCTTGTTCGTTAAAACAAACTTAACGTGTAAAAAAACAATTCATACAAGACACAAGAGAGTCATGTCCCCTTTTACTATATTGCTATAGATGCCATTGAAAAAACTACAAGAAAAATGTAAAAAAGTCGGGAGCACAAGATTACCCTGCACAGTACCAAATCGATTCGCACTTCCCTCAACAACAACAAAAAACAAATCAATTCCCACCAAAGAAAGAGTAATGTCCCTTTTTATATGATTACAGATGCCATGATCACGAATTTCAATTTTTGAATCCACGTTATGTTGAATTCGAATATATCGTTAGGTGACCTTGCGGTTTATAATTGATGTAGTCATACATTTTGATCTTCCATCATATATGAACATTTTACTCCACCATGTGAACACATATATTGTCGTCTACCATATGGACTAAATTTGAATCAATTTTCCTTATTTGAATACGATTGTTGTCAAGTTATACAATAATTTAAATATTATCTTGATAACAAAAAACATACATATAGCAGTAATCATATTTCACTATGAACTACATGTACCAAACGCTCTCCAATTCAAATATTTGTATCCATTTTATGTTGAATTCAAATCATAGTACATTATTGGTCTAGGTAGCGAGATGTTTGGGATAATCTAAACCCTGTTTTCATACATATAATTTTTGGCTGAATTGGGACAAGTTTCGGTATAAGCCTCTTGCAAAACCGGAGATTCTCTCAACAAGCCTCGTGGTTCCGAGAGGGAACGTGTCACCTTTGTGTGCTCAACAATATACGCTGCCTCCCGCCTGATTTTATTTACAGAGGCAACATAGAACTATATGAGTGCCTTGTTAAATTTTGGAATTATTTCGGGTTCATTTGGCCTTTTTATACATTAATTGAGTTTCTGGACTTTTAATGTGCATAATCTAAATATAAATTGCATGCACATGCTCCGGTGCACCAAAGTGGGTTGAAAAATCACATGTGTGTCCTTGGTTGAATTTCTAGGTCCCATGGAACAAATGAGAATGAAATTCAAACATCTGGGCGTCATTACTCGGCCGAGAACATCGAGAAACTTTGATTTTAAATTCATGTAAATCCAAAACTCGCCTGGAAATCATGAAATTTGGCATGGTGTCATGTCATGGCACTAACATGTTGTGGTAAAAAATTGGGCCGATTTGGAAGCTCGTGGTTCTAAGAGGGAACGTGCCACCTTTGAGTGTGAAATGATATACGTTGCTCCCCCCATGAGTTTCTTAACAAAGGCAACATAGAACTACATTAGTGCCCTGTTAAATTTTGGAATTATTCCGGGTTCGTTTGTCGTTTTTTACACATTAATTGAGTTTCTGGTCATTTAATGTGCATAAGTCAAATTTGAACTACAAGCACATGCTCTCGTGCACCAAAGTTGGTTGAAAAATCACATTTGTGTCCTCGGGTGAATTTCTAGGTCCCATGCAAGAAATGAGAATAAAATTAAAACATCTGGGCATCGTGGCTCGGCCGAGAACATTGAGAAACTTGGTTTTAAAATTCTTGTAAATCCAAAACACGTCTGAAAATCCTGAAACTTGGCATGGATGTCATGTCATGGTACTACCATGTTGTGGTAAAAAAATTGGCCGAATAGGAACAGATTTTAGTATAAGCTTCTTGCAAACCGAAGCTTCTCTCAAGAAGGCTCGTGGTTCTAAGAGGGAGCGTGCCACCTTTGAGTGCGAAATGATATACGTTGTCCCCCTTGAGTTTATTTACAAAGGCAACATAGAACTACATGAGTGCCCTGTTAAATTTTGGAATTATTCCGGCTTCGTTTGGCCTTATTTACACATTAATTGAGTTTTTGGTCATTTAATGTGCATAATACAAATTTGAACTACAAGCACATGCTCCCGTGCACCAAAGTTGGTTGAAAAATCACATTTGTGTCCTCGGCTGAATTTCTACTCCCTCCTTCCATCTATATAAGTCCTAACGCGTTTTTCGAGGCTAACTTTGACCAAACATTAGAGCAATAATATATGACATGCAACTTACACAAAGCATACCTTCAAATTTGTATGTCAAAGGAGCTTCCAATAATATAATTTTCATAGTATACATCTCATGTGCTATTAATCTTGTCAATAGTCAAAGGTTGTCTTGAAAAACACATTAGGCCCTATATAGATGGAAGGAGGGAGTAGGTCCCATGCAAAAAATGAGAATAAAATTCAAACATCTGGGCATCGTGGCTCGGTCGAGAACATTGAGAAACTTGGTTTTAAAATCATGAAACTTGGCATGGTGTCATGTCATGGTAGTACCATGCCGTGGTAAACAAATTGGATGAATAGGAACAAATTTTGGTATAAGCTTCTTGCAAATCGGAGCTTCTCTCAAGAAGGCTCGTGGTTCTGGGAGGGAACGTGTCACCTTTGTGTGCATAATTCAAATTTGAAATACAAGCACATGTTCCAGTGCACCAAAGTTGGTTGAAAAATCACATGTGTGTCCTCGGGTAAATTTCTAGGTTCCATGCAAGAAATGGGAATGAAATTCAAAATTCTGGGCGTCGTGGCTGGGTTGGAAACATTGAGAAACTTAGTTTTTTAATTCCTGTAAATCCAAAACACGCATGAAAATAATGAAACTTGGCTTGGTGCCATGACATGGCACCAACATGCTGTGGTAAATTTGAAGTCCGATCTGCGAAGGCGCACACATTAACAATCAACAAAGTCATTTTGGAACAAGTGTTGTCACGTTACAATCGGAAACACAAGTATTATTGAAACCGTGGGCGTTCTACTTACTAGTACCACTTACGTGCCGCCACGCGTCCCCATTTTTTATTAGCTAGGAGGCGTCGTGCAGGGTAGCTATTTGAGTATGAGAGGCGTGCGATCAGACCCCTGCGCGTGCTTATCGGGAGGAGAGCCCTTTGACCTCCATCTGCCATCCACCTCTCTCCCAAGGTCTCCATTAATGGCGCTCGAGCCTCTGTTTAATGGCGTGGCTATGTCTCACTCGACTGAGATTTAAGAGAGAAAAAGAAAATCTGAAAGCACGGATCTTGATGTAAGATCCGACGTACCTATATAGCATCTACTGCGACTTATAGCAAGACTGATGAATATATAAGGACGATTAATTTTTTTTTATCAAAGAAGGGCTTGCCCCTTCCGATTTTCATTACTGAAAACTACCACAATTCACAAGAAGTTCAGCACAACTGCAGCCTAACGCGAAGGACTAAAAGCTACCAGATTGAAATCGCAACATCCCAATAGGCCAACAAAGGCAAAACATCCGTGCTAGAAGCCAACATTTCACAAACGACGACACAATCCACATCCTAAACCGATTATTACATCAAAAGAAACCAGGAAACTGAAGGGAGCCCAGCAGCAACTAGAAGAACAGCAAGGCCAGGGTCGCCACAACAAGAGTTTTCTTCATTCCAGCCTCGCACAATTGATCTTCCACAGAAAGATAAGGACGATTAAATGTCTTACATAATTAGAAAGATAATTAAAAAAGCCACATACGGCTACACCCGAAATACACAAGGGCAAAAGAAGAAGGAAGACAAGGATCTGGCTCGCTGATCTCTACTTTCTTGATGCGTTCGTGCAGGCCGCGGGAACTAGTCTCCGCGGCAAGCAGCGATGAGCTCTTTCGTGTCCTCAAGACGCTGCTTGAGAACATCCACGGATTCCTCCACCAGCCTTTGGCGGTCGTTGCGGAGCATGTCATTCTCGTCCATAAGTTTCTTGACGCTGACGCCGGTCCTCTTCAACAAGGCACTGGTCTCCTCCTGCTAGTCTGCACTTCGGACGATCTTCTCCCTCAGCAGGTCGCGCTCGGCCCGGAGCCTCTCATTGCCCTCCCTTAGTTGTCGGATGACGCTAGTAGCCTGTTCAAACAAGGCTTTCATGTCGTCCTGCAACCTCGCCCAGCCGGAGATCTGATCCATCTAGCTATGGACGATCGCATGCATGCGCCTGTAACAGTCGTCGCCTGCCCGCGAGAAATTTTCCCAGGCCGCCGCGGCGCGGCGGGACATCTCTGCTGCATTCGTGGCGCGGCGGGACATCTCTGCTGCTTCCGCGGCGCGGCCGGACCAGTCTGCTGCATCGACAGCGCGGCGGGACTTCCGTGCTGCTTCAGCAGCGCCGCGGGACCTCTGTGCTGCTACTTCCGCGCGGCGGGACATGTCAGCTGCTCTCGCAGCGAGGCGGGACATCTCTCGTGCTTCTGCTTCCATGCTCGCCTCTCCCTGGTGGCTATGTCTCGACCCAAAACTCCCGCTGGCCATGGCAGACGCAAGGGAAGGATGCTGAATGACTTGTTTGTTTTTGTGGATGAGGAGTTGAGGAGGAATGTGCAGTCATCTTGGCATACTAGTATTTATAACCGAGTACTAATACACTCCTAAGTGGGAAACCGTTTAGGTTGTGATCGGTGTGAACAGGTTTGCAATTCAATATAGCGTGGTACTAATACGCTCCTAAGTGGGAAACTGTTTAGGTTGTGATCGGTGTGAACAGGTTTGCAATTCAATATAGCATGGAGTAATTTGGAATGTGACAAGACGCAAGCTCAAAATTTATTGACGGTTCTAGTTTCGAAGTGTGGCACTATTCCCGGATGGAGTACTTCTTTTTCTACTCCCTCCTTTCCGGTTTTATAGGGCTTATCTCAAAATTTTAGTTTTTCCATTTTATAAGGCTCAATTTGGTTGTTCCCCAACACATGTTCAGATTCCAAGGTGCATTAAATCATTGCATGCAAGTATTAAGAGAAAATTGACCAATGCATGTACTTTATGCATGCATGCATTGCAATTAATGCATTGATAAACATAATTTTTTGAGAAAAACAAGAGCATTAATTAGGTGCTTTTGCAAACTACAAAAAATATTCCACCACTCACCATCTTGGTTGGTGAGATTTTTTAATTAAGCCCTATAAACCGGAAAGGAGGGAGTACTGTTGTGTACGTGCAATAACTGCCACCGTCGTATACATATCTTACGGTTAATGGGGCGTTCGACAGGAATAGCCGCGTGGCGAGCTCTAGGCTAGTCTTTGTTTCAGACGCATTAAACCTATCTCTCGGGACTTCTCGCACGCACCATCGTGCCACCCACAAAAACTTGTACTCTGAGTTTAGTAGTACGTTATACAGGAAGAGAAGAGGTGCACGCACGCACTCGTCCTCTCACACACGCGTCTATTTTTTCTCAAAAGGAGGATGATGACCCTCGGCCTCTGCATCTGGGAGTCACACACGCATCTGTAGCTACGAATTGTAGTATTCTCAACCATCCGATTGGCTCT
Organism: Triticum aestivum; assembly: GCF_018294505.1. NCBI lineage: Eukaryota > Viridiplantae > Streptophyta > Magnoliopsida > Poales > Poaceae > Triticum > Triticum aestivum. The sequence continues at coordinate 85,860,649 of NC_057796.1, read as the reverse complement.
ATCATGGATATACCTATATACTAAAACATGTCTAGATACATCTATATTTTGACAAATGGAAGGCATGTATTGTGGAACGGAGGGAGTGCTTGTCATCAAAATGGATAAAAAGGGACGTATCTAGAACTAAAATACGTCTACATACATCTCCTTTTATCCATTTTGATGACAAGTAGTACTTCTTACCCAAAGGAACTTTATATCCAACAGACACAAAATATCCGTTCGACTGTTGGAAATTACTGATCTGATGTCGAAGTAATTGCTGCATCGCGACCAAAACCCACCATTTCTTAAGCTAAAGTAGACCAAGGTAATCCCTATATTATCATATTACTAAGATAAATAGAAGGCACTGTAGAAACATTTAGGACGTGAGCTTGTCAATCTGAATGTGGAGGGACACAAGCTTAGCCCCGGCCAGCAGCTTGGGAGGAACTGTCAAGAAGGTCAGCTCCTGCACGTCGACGTCGCCGGGATCCTTGCTGCTTGTCACCTCCATTTCCACCTTGATGGCATCGGTCGTGCCTTTGGGCTCCCCCGGCGGGCCGTTCGCCCACAGCTTGGCCACGTAGTGCGGCAGTGGGGATGCCCCCGCTCTGATGCAGACGACCGACACGGCGATAGGCGCGCCAATGTCGAGCACGCCGCCGTCCAAGAAAAACGTGCGGCGGTCCTCCTCCGCGAACAGCAAGAGGCGTGGCTCCGACAGTGGCACTTGAAGTGGAGCACCTTGCCGTACTAGATCCTGTGCACGGGCATGGGATGCACGGTGCTGATGTGGTGGTAGAGTGCCGGCGGCGGGCCTTCGTAGCCGCAGACGGGCACGGGGCATTTGCAGGGCGCGAGCGGACACACGCTCTGGTGATCGGCGAGCTTGTGGTAAGTGACGTAGAGCCAACAGCCTTCGTGCAGGCACTCCACCCTCACCGACAAAAGGACGGAGTCCACCGCCGTGTTCCGCACGTCGAAGCCACCGCCGCGCTCGCACTTCTGGCACTGCCGCTGGTTCCCGGGGCGCTCGACGCGACAGTCCGCGCAGGCCAGGTGCCCTCCCTTGCACTGCAGGAATCAATCGAACAACACATCAATCAAGAAACCTGCACCTTGCTCAATCAGCCGAATGGACGAGGTGTATTCGAACCTCATACAATGGAGGCGTCAAGGGGCGGAGGCACAAGGGGCAGTGGAGCACGGTGAGGTCCATCGAGACCTTAGAGACCTCCATCGTCGGGTCCTGTTCGGTCTGCATGATCTCGCCCTCCTCGTGCACAACCATCTCTCGACTTGGGTCGGGGTATTACAAAGCTTTACCGTCACATATTTTATACTACTTCAAGGTGCATTAAATCAACACATGCAAGTATCAAAAGGAGAGTCACGACATGCATGCATGCGTTGTAATTAATGCATTGGTAAACGCAAATTATTGAAATATATCGAGTACAATGCTTTGATGTGTCGTGTCAACTCGTACATCAACGAGAAGTTTGATTATCCTCTCCCTCGCGGACTGTGTGGCCCACCTGTAATACACGCAAAGGCAGGAGCGTCCCTCCCTCGCCCATGAGCGTGGTGGCTGGCAACACTAGGAGAAGCTTTCGCTACACGCTCTCCCTTCCGCATGCGGTGGACATGCAGCAGTTCAATCGGTGTCAGATGGCCAGAAGCGTACTGTAGTACTCCTCCAGTGCTGTAGTACTCCATCATTGTTCGACTTCCCGAAGAGGCGAAGAGCCAAGCGCAGCCCGGACGCTCGTGTGGCAGTTTCATGTGTAGAGTAGTCTAGGATAGCGTGTACCATGCCTGTAAGCTTAAAATCGTTGGGGTCGGCTCCATGCTATGTGGCTGTCTCGAAGTTTTTTTTAAATTAAAATAGTCTTCTGGCCCTACCTGACACCCTGGTGATTGTAGTTTGCACGCTTATCTGGTCAAGACAGGAATATACATTTTAATTTTTTTTTTCAAAAAGGGGGGAGTCCTCGGCCTCTGCATCAGAACGATGCATACGGCCACATATATTTTAATTTGTGGTGGGTAAATGTTAGAGGTCGCAGCAAATATATTGTACACTGCGTGTCTTTCAGCCAAGTTAAGAGGCAAGCATGTGGGGCCAGTGCTATGATGTGTCGCGTCAACTCGTACAACGAGGAGAAGCTTGATTTTACTACACGCCTTCTCCCTCACCCATGCGCGCGGTTGCTTGCAAACGAGGACAGGCTTTTGCTTAGTAGTACTTCTACAACAAGCTATCCGTCCCGCTCGCGGTGGATGGACATGCAGCAGTGGATTCGACACTGTAGAAGCAGTAGTAGTAACATCATTGTTCGTCTTCTCGAAGAGGCGAGCAGCCAAGCGCAAACCGAACGTTGCAGTTGCGAACATTGGAGCACGCATATAGCCAGGCTCTTGCATGAGACAAAATTGCTATGTGAGCCCACTATTGTACTAGTATGTACAACTACTTGCTAGTATAGCCCTGTAAACCAGAAAGGAGTATTTGCCCTTCTAGAGATTTCAACAAGTGACTAGACTACACTGAGACGGAATACATATGGAGCAAAATGAGTGAATCTGCACTGTAAATAAATATGTACTAGTTCTATCATTTTCCTCTCCGAGGTGCACAATATTGAGTATACTGACTAGTCTCTTTTTGACACGCATTTACGTTTTTTTACACAGTACAGACGCAAGTGCTCATATACACGCGCATACACTCACCCCTATGAACGCACACACGCACGGCACTATCATCTTGAAATTTACGAAGTCACCATAGGCACCTCGTCGTCGACGAGTCCATAGGTGCTTGAATGCCAAGGAGGGAGAGGGTAGCGGTTCCCGAGACGTTGAATGGTCAATGATGCATCCTCAATTACATGCAGAGGGAATTAATTGGAGAAGCAGAATAGAGCTAGCACGATGTGAATGCAACAGAGTTTGGACTCTCATATAACAAAGGCGCCCCACCACTCCAATCCATCTAGTCCCAAGTCTCTGCGCAACACTGCTCACTCCAATCCAAGACCAAGTGACCAGAAGCCACAAGCACCTATGGAGGCGATGGACGCGAGCGGCAGTCGGCTGTGCCAAATCATCCAAGGCGCCGGCCTGCGGCCCCGCACCACGCAGCGTTTCAAGACGGTGCTGGCATGTTAGGACCCCGATTCCAAGTCACATCGACCTAGCCGGTAACACCTCATATCACTTTGCGGCCTCACGCACGGTATTCCACGGGTGTCGCCTTACCATGGCCTGGGACCGTTTGTGCCTTTTGGCTCACGTATATGATAGCATCACTAGCATCCATATGACAAAGAACCCGGGCCGACATGGCTAGTCGTGAACCCAAAGCGGCACTAACTTACGGGCATAGGCATACATGAATCAACATCGAACATGTCGGTCAGCAGCGTGTGAATCCGGGCTGTAGCACTGGGCTAACAGGACTCCGGGAACCCGGGCTGTAGCGGGCTAGGCAGGACTCCAGATGTCACCACATGACATTTCCCCGAAGGGACAGACATAGGAACGAGGTGAAACACATGCCGGCCAGTCAAGTGTCCGTAGCAGTAGTGCTGGGCTAGCAGGACTCCGATGAACCGGGCTGTAGCAGACTACTATGGCTCATGGAAGCACTAGACTACATTTCCCCATAAGAGAGGCTGTCAAGGATAAACAACTAGATTGTCGGATCCCACACATACCAAGCATTTCAATCATACACACAATATGCTCGATATGTGTAAATACAACATGGCATCACAACAAAACTCTACAACTCAAAGTACTTTATTTAAAGCTCTGGAGAGCCATACATCACATGTTCATACAGATAGGGGTCAGATGACCCGACACTCAAGTCATGCAAACATACAAGCACATGCGGAAGCAAACTTGTCTGAGTATAGACAACTAGAAAGAAAGAAGGCTTGACGAAGCCTGTCTATCTACATAGGCCCTTCACAAGCTCAGATCACCACCTGGGTGGCAAGTCACTCGTCAATGTCGAGATCTACATAGAACCCATCGGAAAAGGCGGTGTTGTCGTCTGAAAACAGTAATTAAAGCAACATGAGTACAAGGTACTCAGCAAGTCTTACAACAGATCCTACTATACATGCACATTCTCAAGAAGGTGGTGGAGTTATTGCAGCAAGCCAGCTTTGACTCTTGGCTAAGCTATCCTACGAGACACCACTTGTAAAATAGTTTTCGCACACAAGTCCACTAATCACCATCTCAATACTCCACCGTGGATCCTCCCTCGTCATCCCGCGAGAGAGCCATCCGCGGTACTCACACTTATCTTGAGTCTTTTAGTAGTAACCATTAACTTGTCTATGAACTGCATAAGCGACCAAGTAGTCCTTTACCGCGGACACGGCTATTCGAATAGTTTTATACCCTGAAGGGGTGTACTTCTTCACACACGCTTCCACCACTTATCGCCGCTACACGACATGTACTCGGCAACCTTCAAGTGGAAGCCCAGCGAGGGTGTTGGCCACGACCTAACTAAACACACGAGTCCCTAGTCCAGGTTTATCGCCTATTCGGGTTCCATCCGCAAGGAAATCCGGCCGGGGTGTCCTCAACGGCCCCAAACGATGTGTGCAGGGTTCCCGAGACACCAAACGGGCGACTCGGTACACCGTGCCATGAGCCTACCGCATCACAGCCCACCCCTAAGGTCAGCGCTACACACGGCCTCCAGCAACTACAAACACGAGAAACTACTTGCAACTCCTGGACAGAGGACGGGGGTGGTTAATAAGTCGAGAGAGTCAATTAAGGATCCCAATGTGTGGTAGTAGCTGAATCTTAAATCACGCATACAGATCTCAGTTCTTAAAGACGACCTCAATGAAACAACCCACCATGTACTCCTACATGGCCTCTCATCGATACCTTTACCAAATCATGTTCAACACTTCACTCTCATTACCGACACAACCATTCACTCTAGTTCATCACCCTGATGAGCCAGACCTGACACGACTCTAAGCATAGCAAGCATAGCATGGTAGGAAACACAAACATGGATCAATCAACTCCTACACATGCTAGTGGGTTTCATCTAGTTAATGTGGCAATGACAGGTCATGCAGAGGAAGTGGGTTCAACTACCGCATCACACAGCAGTTTGAAACGTGTTGTCTTAATGCAGTAAACGAGAGCAGAAGCGAGAAGTTGGGTTTGTATCGAAATGATCAATGGGTTGCTTGCCTTGCGGGTCCGTGGACTGGTATTGCTCCTCGTTTGGATACTCGCGATACCCTTCGGGGGCAGAACCTGCCGCAGAGAGCATCGATATACAATCAACACCAAACAAAGTGCAACAATATGATGCATGCATGAGACATGGAAAAATGAGTGTATTGGGCTAATGCAACTAAGACCAGATGGGTTTGATCCATTTTGAATCAAAGATTCAAATTCCAAGCTCATAAATGGCCCTTAATAGTGCTTTATCTTGTTCTGCACTAAATAGCTGTTTAGCTTGCTTAAACATGCATGAAACCATTATAGATGGAAAAATTGGATTTTTCTGATCAAAATTCATATATAAATCTTTGCATCTGGAGTTACAGATTAATTTCTATGATTTTTTGAAGTTTGTAGTATTTTCTGGAATTTCCTGTATAAAAATAATTCCAGAAAATTACTTATTGCGTCAGCAGTGCGTCATGGTGACATCAGCGGTCAACTGGGCGGTCCAGGTCAAACCTGGTCGGTGGGGCCCACGTGTTAGTGTCTCTGTTAGTTAATTAAGTTAATTAGGATTAGTTTAAAACTAACCCAGGTTTGGCCAGACGGTAGGGCCCACATGTCAGTGACTCTGGGGAGTCAAACCCGTGGGCAAACCATGGTGACTCGCCGGTGTTTAGCCGCCGGCGACGTCCAGACGCGGCGGAGGCTGCGGAATCAGTGCTCCGGTGACCAAAAGAGCGGCGGAGGTTATCTACGCGCTGCTGGGAATGAGCCACGTCCAGTGGTGGTGGTGGTTGGGATCGGAGTCGCCAGAAACAATGCCAGCGACGAGTTTGGTGGCGGCCAGAGCTCGGGTGAGCTCGGGCTCGTCGCTAGGAGGCACGGCGAGGCGCGTGGAGCGGGGCTACGGCCTCCTGGGAGTGCGGTGAGGTTAGCGGGCATGGTGGCGTGGCCGTTGCATGGCCAGAGCCTCGTCGGCGACGAGCTCCGCGGCGGTGGGTGCGGGTGAGCTTCGTGCAGTCGCTACGGGGCTCGAGAGGGAGAGCGGAGAGGATAGGGAGGTGGCCAGGCTCACGGTGGTTGCGACGGAGCAGACGGCGAGGTCGGGGACGAGCTGCTGCAGTGGTGTCGGTGAGATGGATCTCCGGTGGTGATCGACGTAGACGGGGTCGGTGGAGGCGGTGCAGAGCGTGCGAACGCTCGGGGCTCGGCTGGCTCGGCGTAGCGGACGAAGGCAGAGCTTGTGGACACGCTGGAGCGGCGCGAGGACGACGGTGGGCGCGGCTACGTCGGCGGGACAACGGCGGCTGCTTCGGCCATGGCGAGAGAGAGCGAGGGAGAGGTGCAGGGGGGCGAATGGGTGTCCAGGGGCTCGGGGCGGCGCCGAGGAGGCCCTTCGAGGCGTCGCGCTAGTGCGGCGACGCAGGCAGGCAGGGAGGTGGCGTGGCGAGCTTGGCGGCGTCGCGGTGTCCCTCCTCTGCCTACTGGCAGAGGTGGGTGGTGACTGGCACGGGCCAGATGGGCCGGCCCGGCCAGGTAAGTGGCCTCCTGGCCTTTCTCTCTCTCTTTTTTTATTTAATTTGCTTTTCTATTTTTCTGCAAGTGTAGGGCTTTATTAAAAATACTAAAACGTTTCCAAAAATCCCGCAAATAATTGTGGCTCTGTTGGGATTATTCCTAACATCCCTCACTTAAATCCAGAATTATTTGGGCATTTGAATTATTTTATAGCATTTAAATGCCCAAATGCAAATAGATAAAGAATTAATCCAGTTACCTTATGTGTCCTAGAAAATTGTGAACCCATTTTGTCAGAGGTCCTAACCCAAGACAAAAAGGGTGGACTTTTTAGAAGGGCATTTCAGGTTCATTGAAAATAATTTTAGTAAACCCTAGTGGTTTTCAGGGGGGTGCTGGGGTTTCTGTCATCCCCATTTCAAGTTTCTGGAAAAAGTAAACATGATGCAACACTCTAATGCATGAACTAGCTAGGATGTGACAACTCACCCGCACTCAAAAGAATCTCGTCCCAAGATTTAGGATCTTCCGGAAAGAAGGTGGGGTACTCAAGTCAAAGACGGTCCTCCCTTTCCCAAGTTGCTTCTTTCTCAGAAGGGTGCGACCATTGAACCTTGAGAAACCTATATTATGACGTTGAGTGGTACGCTCGGCTTGATCAAGGATTCGAACGGGATATTCCCGATATGTGAGATTATCTTGAAGATCAAGCGTTTCGTGGTCCACTCCACGGATAGGATCCAAGAAGCAACGCCTGAGTTGAGAAACGTGGAAGACATCGTGGACTCTGGAGAGATGCGGAGGTAGTCCCAATTGGTAGGCAACTTCTCCTCGTTTGGCAAGAATGCGAAATGGTCCAATGTAACGAGGAGCCAATTTGCCTTTGATACCGAATCGATGGGTTCCCTTCAAAGGAGTACCCGAAGGTAAGCCTTCTCGTCAACCTCAAAAGTTATAGCCTTATGTTTGCAGTCATATTGGCTCTTTTGACGAGATTGGGCTGTTTTCAATTTCTCACGAATAATGCGAACCTGCTCTTCTGCTTCCGGAATCATATCCGGGCCAAAGAGTTGTCTTTCCCCGGTTTCTGACCAGTTAAGAGGCGTTCGACATCTTTGTCCATAGAGAACCTCGAAAGGGGCTTTGCCCAAGCTAGCCTGAGGTATTGTTATAAGCGAACTCGGCGAATGGAAGGCATTTCTCCCAATCCATACCGAAAGAGATGACAGAAGCTCGAAGCATATCCTCCAGAATTTGATTGACTCGTTCTACTTGACCACTTGATTGGGGGTGGAAGGCGGTGCTAAAGGAGAGACGAGTTCCCATAGCATTTTGGAAACTTTCCCAAAATCGAGAGGTGAAGAGACTTCCACGGTCTGAGTTAATTTCCAATGGAACACCATGAAGAGACACTATTCGGGAGATGTACAAGTCAGCTAGCTGGCTAGCGGTTATACTCTCACGAACAGGTAGGAAGTGGGCTACTTTGGAAAGACGATCGACAACAACGAATATAGCATTATTCCCTCTCTTGGTCCTGGGAAATCCGGTGATGAAATCCATACCGATTTTATCCCATTTCCATTCAGGCATAGCCAAAGGTTGAAGGGTGCCAGCTGGCCGTTGATGCTCTGCTTTAACACGATGACAGACGTCGCAATTAGCAATGTATTGAGCAATTTCTCTCTTCATCCTAGTCCACCAAAACCTCTGGCGTAGGTCTTGATACATTTTAGTACTACCGGGATGAATGGTGAGAGGAGAATCATGAGCTTCCTTAAGGATCAACTGCCGTAGTTGCCGCTTCTTGGGAACCACTAAGCAGTTTCCGAAGTACACGACACCTTGATCATTCACGGAGAAACATGTAGCAACTCCGCTAGCAATGTTCTCCTTGATCCGAGATATCCCCTTGTCATACCGCTGAGCGGTTATGATATGATCCGTAAGGGTAGGTTTCGCCACCAGGGTGGATAGGAATCCTCGATGCACAATGTGAAGGTTAAGCTTACAGAATTCCTCATGGAGAAGTGGTTGACTTTGTTGTAACATCAAGTTGTTACAATAATATTTACGACTTAGCGCATCGGCCATGACATTGGCTTTGCCCGGGGTGTAAGTTATTCCTAGGTCGTAATCTGTAATCAACTCAACCCAACGTCTTTTCCAAAATTCAAATCCAGTTGGGTGAAGATGTATTTCGGACTTTGGTGATCGGTGTAAATTTCGCAACGATTACCAAGAAGGTAATGTCGCCATGTTTTGAGTGCATGGACTACAGCTGCAAGCTCTAGATCATGTGTGGGATAGTTATCCTCATGTGGACGCAACTGTCGAGAAGCGTAGGCAATCACATGACGATCTTGCATAAGTATGCCACCTAGTCCTTGTCGCGAGGCGTCGCAATAGATAACAAAGTCCTTAGAAAAATCTGGTGGCACAAGTACGGGAGCAGATGTCAGGCGTCTTTTCAGTTCCTGAAAGCTGAACTCGCACTGTGGGGTCCACTCGAACTTTTTATCTTTCTTGAGGAGTTCAGTTAGAGGTTTAGCAACCTTGGAGAAATTCTCGACGAAACAGCGACAGTAGCTCGCTAAGCCAAGGAAACTCCGAACTTGCTTGACCGTTTCAGGTGGAGTCCAATCAAGGACGGCTTGAACTCGCTGGGGATTGACAGCAATACCCTTACCAGAGATTACATGGCCTAGATAGGTCACTTCGGGCAACCAGAATTCACACTTGGAGAATTTGGCATAAAGGCGATGCTCTCGAAGTTTCGTCAATACTAGCCTTAGATGCTCAGCATGTTCTTCCTCATTCTTGGAGTAGATGAGTATATCATCGAGGTATACCACGACGAATTTATCCAAATACTCCATGAATATCGAGTTCATTAACCGAGAGAAAGTGGCTGGAGCATTAGTTAAACCGAAGGACATGACGGTGTACTCGTATTGGCCATAACTAGTAACAAAGGCCGTTTTAGGAATGTCCTCGTTCTTGATTTTGATTTGATGGTAGCCCAACCTCAAATCCATGTTGGAAAAGACTGAGGATCCAGTGAGCTGATCATACAGATCGTTGATCCTGGGAAGCGGATACTTGTTCTTGATAGTGACCAAGTTGACAGGTCGGTAATCCACAACCATCCGATCCGTTCCATCCTTCTTCTTGACGAAGAGGACGGGGCAAGCCCACGGAGAAGAACTAGGACGGATGAAACCCTTTTTCAAGGACTCATCGAGTTGTTTCTTAAGCTCGGCTAGTTCTAGGGGTGCCATCTTATAGGGTCTTCTGGAGATTGGGACGGTTCCTGGAACAAGGTCTATCAAGAACTCGACATACCTGTTAGGTGGAATACCTGGCAGTTCTTCTGGAAAGACATCCGGGAAGTCACGGTCTACCAGAATATCTTCAAGGTCTGGAAGAGGGTTGGCATTTAGGGAGTAGAGTTGACGCTCAGACACTCGGGTCATAACATTGACTGTCCTGCCCGATGGATGGGTGAGTTAAACAGTTCTAGTAGCACAATCTATCTTAGCATAATGGGCTGACATCCAGTCCATACCCAAGATGATGTTTATGTCCGAGGACTTGAGAGCTATTAGTGATGCAAGGAAGACCAATCTGTCGACAAGAATTTCATTTCCATGGCTTATCCTAGAGGTTTGCCATTTAGAACCAGGGGTTTGAATTACCATGGAGGTGGGCATGTCACAAAATGTGGTGTTGTGCAATCGAGCATAGCTCTCAGAGATAAATGAATGAGATGCTCCAGTATCGAAAAGAACAGTTGCCGGATGGCAATTAACAAGGAGCGTACCAAGGACGACGTTGGGGTCCTCATGAGTTTCTTCAGCTGAGACATAGTTGACATGGCCACGTGCAGTGGTGGCTGGCTTGGCGTAGTAAGTCTTTCCTGCTGGCTTACCACGGCCAACGGACTTTCCAGGTTGATTGGGGTTGTTCTTGGGGCACTTGCGCAGATAGTGACCCGTTTCTCCACACTTGAAGCATGTCACAACATTGGGGCGTGGAGCAGCATTAGCAGCGGGGCCACCATAGACCTTGGGCGGTGCATACTGCTGGTTGGGGCGAGGCGCCTCAAAGGATGACCTCGGAGGGAACCTAGGTGGCAGAGTTGTGTTTGGAATCCAGACCCAGCGCTTCTGAGATCCAGAGCCGGATGAGGAGCCAAAGTCACGGGAGTGCTTGCGTGAAGCGTCATAGTCAGTCTGACCTGTCTCAGCACTGATGGCCTTATTGACGAGCTTCTGGAAGGAGGTGCACTCATGCAGACGAAGATCACGGCGAAGCTCGGGGCTAAGTCCCTTGCGGAACCTTGCCAGCTTCTTGGCGTCGGTGGATACCACTTTAGGAGCATAGCGTGCTAGATTTCCAAACTCACGGCTGTATGCATCCACAGTCAGTCTGCCTTGGGTGAAGTTGTAGAATTCTTCCCGCTTACGATCCATGAGACCCTCCGGAATGTGATGCTCACGGAAAGCCTTGCTGAATTCAACCCAAGTAGTGATTTGGCCGGCTGGGCGCATAGCCTCAAAGTTTTCCCACCAAAGGCTAGCAGGGCCTTCGAGGTGATAGGCAGCGTAGGTAACCTTATCAGCTTCGGCTACGTTGGCAGAACGTAGCTTATGGGTGATGCTGCGAAGCCAATCATCCGCATCGAGGGGCTCGACGGAATGGTTAAACTTCGGTGGGTACAACCTGACAAAGTCATTGAGTGACACCAAGTCGTTCCTCTGGTGACGTGCAGTATTCTGCTCAATTCGCTCTAGCAAGCGGTTGGTCTCACGCTTGTTTCTTTCCGCCTCCAGCATAACTTCGGCCAGAGAAGGCGGTTGAGGCAGATTCTCATCCCTAGCTGCACTGGCTTCACCCTGCGCCTGGACAGCAGGGTTGTTGCGGGTGTTGACCATCCTAGGAAAAACAAGACAACGGTTTAGACAAGGATGGCGAAATCTTGGCAAGGAAGTGCGGAATGTAATGGATAACACGGAATGCAGAGATGTTCATCCGTATGACATGGTAATATAGAAACTGCCATATATATACCAATGGTCATACACACCGTACATAGTTTAGTACAAACCCAGGCAAAAGTACAACTACAGCGCAAGACGTTACATCTCATCGAAGGCATTCCAAGCTCCTATACATTATTTTTCTACACCTCCGGAACATGATACACACCAAGTCGTATCCCACGAGTCACGCAGGACTGTGGAGAATACAACTGTTACAATACTAGTGACACTACTACCATCTCAGACGTCTCCGTAGTAATCTTCATAAAGATTACCACCATGTCCTGGAAGCTGAACATGTTCATCTGGAAACAGTCTGTCCTGTGGAGCTTGCGGTCCATAAGGACTCAGATGTGGCCTTGGTCCAACAAACGGTGGCAGACGGGGTCCATGAGGAGGGGTGATGCCTCCTACATCACGCGAGTCCATACAATCTGGCACATCAGACCGCACGGGGTACAAGTCCCTCATGTCCATATACCCAGCCTACACGGCAGGTGCAAACCGTGTCAGAGTGGCCCAGTGATCAGAACGAGCGTTGCAAAGCTCCATTCGCAAGGCACGATTCTCACGGTCCTTGTCCTCAAGCATCTTGGTGGTGGTGCGGAGTAGTGAATCCTCATGGGTAGAGTCACAGTAAATAGCCTGATAGTACCCTTGTGCCCCAGGGAGTGCTGCTGGCATATAGCGGAAGTCAGTGTTCCGAAGCAAGGCAGTTCTAGCTCGTATGATAGTCATCATCGAATAAGCTGCGTCCGGCACGGACATCTCGATGGTAACCCCAAGTCCATGAGAGCAATGGAGGGGTTCAGTAGCTCCGGGGTAGGAAGGGTATATCCTGACTGTACAAAGATATTGGCTTTGATTAAAGTCTCGAAACTGCTCCTCGACGGTATACTCAGGATCCCACCGATAGCCTGTCTCGATCATCACCCGGACCAGCATGGCCGTGTGACCAGGTACATCGAGGCACCGAGTCAGACGAACCACTTGATTCTGGGAACGGGTGGCCATCTAAAGCACGAAATGATGCAAAGGCATTAGAATTTTCTAGGAGAAATCGGACAGCATAACGGCTGTAAATGCTCAGAAAAAGATTTGAGACATTCACAACAGTTTGCAATACCACCAACAACATCATATCAAGGTTCTGGTTCAACTGGCAACATACTAAAAGTAGTAGAAACTAAACTGAGGCTTGTAACCAACAATCCTATAAGTTACTACAGATTGGTAACACGTGAACCTGATAGAGAGAAGAGAGCCTAGTCCTTAACCCACGTAGAATGAGAAGAGAATGACTCAGATCAAAGGGCATAAGGTAAAGGAGTAAAAAGAGCCTTACGTTCCCTCCCACAATCAATTCCCCTACATATAACTAAAGCATTTCTAGACTCGACATCGACCAGTTTGGCTTAACGCACCTACAGGCAGTCCAGCTCTGATGCCAACGCTGTCAGGACCCCGATTCCAAGTCACATCGACCTAGCCGGTAACACCTCATATCACTTTGCGGCCTCACGCACGGTATTCCCACGGGTGTCACCTTACCATGGCCCGGGACCGTTTGCGCCTTTTGGCTCACGTATATGATAGCGTCGCTAGCATCCATATGACAAAGAACCCGGGCCGACATGGCTAGTCGTGAACCCAAAGCGGCACTAACTTACGGGCATAGGCATACATGAATCAACATCGAACATGTCGGTCAGCAGCGTGTGAATCCGGGCTGTAGCACTGGGCTAACAGGACTCCGGGAACCCAGGCTGTAGCAGGCTAGGCAGGACTCCGAATGTCACCGCGTGACATTTCCCCGAAGGGACAGACACAGGAATGAAGTGAAACACATGCCGGCCAGTCAAGTGTCCGCAGCAGTAGTGCTGGGCTAGCAGGACTCCGGTGAACCGGGCTGTAGCGGACTACTATGGCTCATGGAAGCACTAAACTACATTTCCCCATAAGAGAGGCTGCCAAGGATAAACAACTAGATTGTCGGATCCCACACATACCAAGCATTTCAATCATACACACAATATGCTCGATATGTGTAAATACAACATGGCATCACAACAAAACTCTACAACTCAAAGTACTTTATTTAAAGCTCTAGAGAGCCATACATCACATGTTCATACAGATAGGGGTCACATGACCCGACACTCAAGTCATACAAACATACAAGCACATGCGGAAGCAAACTTGTCTGAGTACAGACAACTAGAAAGAAAGAAGGCTTGACGAAGCCTGTCTATCTACATAGGCCCTTCACAAGCTTAGATAACCACCTGGGTGGCAAGTCACTTGTCAACGTCGAGATCCACATAGAACCCATCGGAAAAGACGGTGTTGTCGTCTGAAAACAGTAATTAAAGCAACATGAGTACAAGGTACTCAGCAAGTCTTACAACAGATCCTACTATACATGCACATTCTCAAGAAGGTGGTGGAGTTATTGCAGCAAGCCAGCTTTGACTCTTGGCTAAGCTATCCTACGAGACACCACTTGTAAAATAGTTTTCGCACACGAGTCCACTAATCACCATCTCAATACTCCACCGTGGATCCTCCGTCGTCATCCCGCGAGAGAGCCATCCGCGGTACTCACACTTATCTTGAGTCTTTTAGTAGTAACCATTAACTTGTCTATGAACTGCATAAGCGACCAAGTAGTCCTTTACTGCGGACGCGGCAATTCGAATAGTTTTATACCCTGCAGGGGTGTACTTCTTCACACACGCTTCCACCACTTATCGCCGCTACACGACATGTACTCGGCAACCTTCAAGCGAAAGCCCAGCGAGGGTGTTGGCCACGACCTGACTAAACACACGAGTCCCTAGTCCAGGTTTATCGCCTATTCAGGTTCCATCCGCAAGGAAATCCGGCCAGGGTGTCCTCAACGGCCCCAAACGATGTGTGCAGGGTTCCCGAGACACCAAACGGGCGACTCGGTACACCGTGCCACGAGCCTACCGCATCACAGCCCACCCCTAAGGTCAGCGCTGCGCACGGCCTCCAGCAACTACAAACACCAAAAACTACTTGCAACTCCTGGACAGAGGACGGGGTGGTTAATAAGTCGAGAGAGTCAATTAAGGATCCCAATGTGTGGTAGTAGCTGAATCTTAAATCACGCATACAGATCTCAGTTCTTAAAGACGGCCTCAATGAAACAACCCACCATGTACTCCTACATGGCCTCTCATCGATACCTTTAGCAAATCATGTTCAACACTTCACTCTCATTACCGACACAACCATTCACTCTAGTTCATCACCCTGATGAGCCAGACCTGACACGACTCTAAGCATAGCAAGCATAGCATGGTAGGAAACACAAACATGGCTCAATCAACTCCTACACATGCTAGTGGGTTGCATCTAGTTACTGTGGCAATGACAGGGCATGCAGAGGAAGTGGGTTCAACTACCGCAACACACAGCAGTTTGAAACGCGTTGTCTTAATACAGTAAACGAGGGCAGAAGCGAGAAGTAGGGTTTGTATCAAAATGATCAATGGGTTGCTTGCCTTGCGGGTCGTGGACTGGTATTGCTCCTCGTTTGGATACTCGCGATACCCTTCGGGGGCAGAACCTGCCGCAGATTGCACCGATATACAATCAACACCAAACAAAGTGCAACAATATGATGAATGCATGAGACATGGCAAAATGAGTGTATTGGGCTAATGCAACTAAGTCTAGATGGGTTTGAACCATTTTGAATCAAAGATTCAAATTCCAAGCTCATAAATGGCCCTTAATAGTGCTTTATCTTGTTCTGCACTAAACAGCAGGTTATCTTCCTTAAACATGCATGAAACCAGTACAGATTAATTTCTATGATTTTTTGAAGTTTGTAGTATTTTCTGGAATTTTCTGTATAAAAATAATTCTAGAAAATTACTTATTGCGTCAGCAGTGCGTCATGGTGATGTCAGCGGTCAACTTGGCGGTCCAGGTCAAACCTGGTCGGTGGGGCCCGCGTGTCAGTGTCTCTGTTAGTTAATTAAGTTAATTAGGATTAGTTTAAAACTAACCCATGTTTGACCAGACGGCAGGGCCCACATGTCCGTGACTCTGGGGAGTCAAACCCGTGGTCAAACCACGCTGACTCGCCGGTGACGTCCAGACACGGCGGAGGCTGCAGAATCCATGCTCCGGTGACCAAAAGAGCAGCGGAGGCTGCAGAATCCGTGCTCCGGTGACCAAAAGAGCGGCGGAGGCTATCTACGCGCAGCTGGGAACGAGCCGCGTCCAGTGGTGGTGGTGGTTGGGCTCGGAGTCACCGGAAACAATGCCGGCAACGAGTTTGGCGGCGGCCGGAGCTCGGGTGAGCTCGGGCTCGTCGCTAGGAGGCACGGCGAGGCGCGTGGAGCGGGGCTACGGCCTCCTGGGAGTGCGGTGAGGTTAGCGGGCAAGGTGGCGTGGCCGTTGCATGGCCGGAGCCTCGTCGGCGATGAGCTCGGCGGCGGTTGGTGTGGGTGAGCTTCGTGCAGTCGCTACAGGGCTCGAGAGGGAGAACAGAGAGGATAGGGAGGTGGCCAGGCTCACGGTGGTTGCGACGGAGCAGACGGCGAGGTCGGGGACGAGCTGCTGCAGTGGCGACGGCGAGATGGATCTCTGGCGGTGATCGACGAAGACGGGGTCGGTGGAGGCGGTGCAGAGCATGCGAGCACTCGAGGCTCGGCTGGCTCGGCATAGCGGACGAAGGCGGAGCTTGTGGACACGGTGGAGCGGCGTGAGGACGACGGTGGGCGCGGGTACGTCGGCGGGACGACGACAGCTGCTTCGGCCATGGCAAGAGAGAGCGAGGGAGAGGTGCAGGCGGGGCGAATGGGTGTCCAGGAGCTCGGGGCGGCGCCGAGGAGGCCCTTCGAGGCGTCGCGCTGGCGCGGCGACGCAGGCAGGCAGGGAGGTGGCGTGGCGAGCTCGGCAGGGTCGCGGTGTCCCTCCTCTGCCTATTGGCAGAGGTGGGTGGTGACTGGCACGGGCCAGATGGGCCGGCCCGGCCAGGTAAGTGGCCTCCTGGCCTTTCTCTCTCTCTCTCTCTCTTTTTTATTTGATTTGCTTTTCTATTTTTCTGTAAGTGTAGGGCTTTATTAAAAATACTAAAACGTTTCCAAAAATCCTGCAAATAATTGTGGGCTCTATTGGGATTATTGCTAACAGCCCTCACTTAAATCCAGAATTATTTGAATTATTTTATAGCATTTAAATGCCCAAATGCAAATAGATAAAGAATTAATCCAGTGACCTTATGTGTCCTAGAAAATTGTGAACCCATTTTGTCAGAGGTCCTAACCTAAGACAAAAAGGGTGGACTTTTTAGAAGGGCATTTCAGGTTCATTGAAAATAATTTTAGTAAACCCTAGTTGTTTTTAGGGGGGTGCTGGGGTTTCTGTCATCCCCATTTCAAGTTTCTGGAAAAAGTAAACATGATGCAGCACTCTAATGCATGAACTAGCTAGGATGTGACATGGCGACCGCAGGCATCGTAGCCCTCGCCGACGCCGGCTTCGCCTCTCGCATGGACGACATGATGGTCAACTCCATCCGCAAGTTCACCGCCGTCAAGAAGTGCGCGGACGACCTTGCCGTACTGCTCCAGCCCGCGCGACCAGGCTCCTCATTGCATGCCACCCTCATCGGCCTCCATGGTGATGAACTCTTTCAAGCCCTGGTGGCCCTGTAGGTGCCGGAGGTTGCGACGAAGAATGTGCACCTCGAGGCCGCGCTCGCCGCGCAGCGCCTTGCCATGCAAGAAACCGTCGACCTGCACATCCACGTCTATGAGGAAATCATCTACATAGGCCACTACAAGGCAAGCGAGGACACAAAGACGTTGGCCTTCTTCCAGCGGCTGGAATCTTTGGACGCCATTGTTCAGAAGCACGTCGACCTGGCCATGAAAGCAGCAGCTACTTAGGCGCCGTTCGGTGGGCCGGCGCCCTGAGTCGAGGAGGTGGACGTCGTTGATGGATGCATCTCCTCTTACCTCCTGTAACCAGCACTGCATCGCCTCGTGGCCTTAATGTTTTATTAGTATAGTACTCCCTCCGTTCCCAAATATAATTCTTTCTAAAGATTCCAGCAAGTGACTACTACATACAGAGCAAAATGAGTGAATCTACACTCTAAACTATGTCTACATACATCTGTATGCTGTATTCCATTTGAAATAGTATCTAAAAAGGCTTATATTTATGAACGGAGGGAGTATATGGCATTTTTATTCCAGTCGTAACGTTTTCACTATGAGGTGGGGCCGCAGTTGAGAAAACCCACCCCTCCCACCGGGCGTCGGCCGAGTTTAGAATTAGAAGAGAGAAATGAGGGAGGAGAGCTAGCTGTAGCACGGACGCTGTTGTCAGACGGGACTCGTGTTTATAGAATAGGAGTACTGAGCACTCGTGCCTCTTTTTTTTGAGGGAAAAATTAGTCGTATGTCTAGTACCACTAGTTGGGTGCGTGCGACCTATAGCTGTCATCACTTTAGGTCTCCTTTTCGAACCACGGCTATGCTTCACAGTACATATTATTTCACGCATTTATCCTCCTATATGTACTCCTAGGCTATTTCCACGTGCTCCCATTCGCCGACATGTGGGACATAGAGCATCTGGGTCGTAGTGCATGCACAACTCGGAGCATATGCCATGGTACTTTACATTTCAGATCTCATGAATTACATGCAAACCCCCCGCAGAAAAATAAATAAATGAATGAGTTACTACATGAAAACGGATTATTTTCGTGGAAACCGGAGCACGTTCATTAAATTTTGGACATAACACGTTTATAAAAAATGACCGGACCGAAACCAGTCTAAGGGCCTCTTTGATTTTTCCCGCAAAAAAGGGCCTCTTTGATTCGCAGGATACTGAAAACACAGGAATGGGGAA
Source organism: Triticum aestivum (assembly GCF_018294505.1). Lineage (NCBI taxonomy): Eukaryota > Viridiplantae > Streptophyta > Magnoliopsida > Poales > Poaceae > Triticum > Triticum aestivum. The sequence continues at coordinate 85,841,963 of NC_057796.1, read as the reverse complement.
AGTATGATGGCGATGAACCGAGACGAGGAGAACTCTAACTCAGTTAGAGGTTAGAGTGAGATTCTAACCCTGAACTAACTCTAAACCAAAGAGGTGTATGGATGGCAGGGTTAGATTGACAATAAATGCTCTATCTCAATCATTTGACTACTTTGGACCCTATTTCCTGCTGGATTTGGAGGGTGCTTGGATACGTTTTAGTTCCATGACTAAAAGTAGTGGGACTAAAACTTGCTAGCCTCACCCATGCTTGGATCCAAATACTAAAGAGACTAAAATCAAGTTAATGAGCATTTATTATCCTCCAAACCCTCCAATCCAGAACTCGCCTGTGTTAAAGGAGAGGAGTTAAATGAGGAGAGAGAGGACTAATCCACATTTTAGTAGGGGTACCCCTGACTAAATTTTTTTAGTCTCAAGACTAGTTTTAGCCCGTCTTTAGTCAGGGTGCTTGGAACTTTAGCCTCTTAAAGAGACTATTTTTAGTCAGACTAAAATAAGTCCCTTGGATCCAAGCACCCTCTTGGTGTGGCCGGCTCTTCTGTGGCCTCCTCCCGCTCACAATTGACATAAACGAACCATCTATACAAATCAAGCATGCAAAACATGATAATTTTTACTTTGTCCATACAAATGAGATATCCCACTTAAACATACAAGTCGTCAATCAAGCTTCACAAAATAAAAAAACACTTCATGAAACAAAGAATGAGCTAACTCATCACGGAAGTCATTCATGATAGGGAGGGAGCCCGGAGCCCCTCACGCACCGAGGGAGGAGCTCGCCATCGTCGCCGGGAACCCCTCCGACGCTGGCCCTTGCGAGTTGAGGTCGACACCGGCATGGGTAGCAGGGCCGCTTGCCGCCGACTGGGAACTTAATCTTTGGGCCTCTAGAATTAATGCAAGCCTGTAACTAAAATACCTAGAAAGGTGAACTGAATCTTTGGGCCTGTAGAAATAATGCAAGCCTGAAACTGAAATACCTAGAAAGGTGAACTGAATCTTTGGGCCTCTAGAAATAATGCAATCCTGAAAGTGAAATACCTAGAAAGGTGAACTGAATCTTTGGGCCTCTAGAATAATGCAAGCCTGAAACTGAAATACCTAGAAAGGTGAACTGAAT
>NC_057796.1:85838086-85840571 GCF_018294505.1 Triticum aestivum | reverse complement strand
TGAACTGAATCTTTGGGCCTCTAGAAATAATGCAAGCCTGAAATTGAAATACCTAGAAAGGTGAACTGAATCTTTGGGCCTCTAGAAATAATGCAAGCCTGAAATTGAAATACCTAGAAAGGTGACCTGAATCTTTGGGCCTCTAGAAAGATTTATTACCTCCTCAAGAAACATCAAACAATTCCATGCGTGCACCACAAATCTATACCAAGTTTGATCAGGATCTACTTTTCCAAATCAGAATTAGCGCTAGAGCAAGCAAGATCAAAGATATGGCCATGAGACAGAGAAGGAACGAACAAACTCACCCCTCTCGCAACCTGCCTGGTAGATGCGCCGCCGTCGCGCATGGCAGAGGGAGAAAAACGATTGGTGAAGGGCGAGCTGGGCGACCTTCGAAAGCCGGAGGGAGAGGGCGGCCGGAGTAGGGCGGTGGAGGCCGGAAGGAGAGGGCGGCCGGAGGAGAGAGAGGGCGAGCGGCCCAATGGGGAACAGAGAGGAGTCGTGCGAGAGGGGGGAGCGATCTGGTGCGGGCAGGGGAGATTTTTTTGGTTCTCTTTTAGTGGGCCCGAGGATAACTAACCCAATTAGAACCTCTCCACCGGGCTAGTTTTTTTAGCTGGGTTAGAGCAAACTAGCTCAAACTAACCCCTCTTGTTTCGATAATTTCAGGCTATTTCAACCCAAACTAGCTCTAACTCAGGGATCCAAACAAAGAGGAGTGTTACTGTACATGCTACAGTGTGGAACGTAGCACATTGTTTTTTATGGCCATATCACCACATTGTTTTCTACTGCTGGTTCACTGGGCTACCGTGGTTCGCACTGCTACTTCACTGGGCTTCCGTGGTTCGCACTCCTCCGACCTGAGTAGTACTCCCTCCGTTCCTAAATATAAGTCTTCATAGATATTTCACTGTGGACCACATACGGATGTATATAGATGCATTTTATGTGTAGATTCACTCATTTTTCTCCGTATGTGGTCCATAGTGAAATCTCTCCAAAGACTTATATTTAGGAACGGAGGGAGTAGTATAGTACTAGTATATACCGCATCATTCTTTGCTCCTTCTTACTACTCCGACATGTGGGAGAGCCAGCATCCGGGTCGACGTGTCATGCACCAGATTAGAGCGCGGAACGGAAGGGGGGCATCACCCCGGTCGGAGCGCCAGTAATTCATGACTATAGTGGGTGGTCATATCACAAGTCTTTCCAGCAGTAACGTGCCGTCAAATCGCACAACCCCACTCGCTCACCCTCCTCGCCTCTCTGTCAAACCGCCTACCCAAAAACTGCCGCGCGTACTGCCCGGGAAAAGCCCCACCCTCAACTTTTAACTATGCGAAAATAGTTCGAGCTTGTTCGTTCTATATAAATACAGTACTTACTGTATGTTTATTCACCCGTGGGGTTGTTCAATGAATGGAGGGGCGGGGAGCACAAGTGAACAATACTGTAGTACTACTAGTAGTAAGTAGGAGTCGTACAGTAGTCACCTTAAATAGAGAGTTTCTTTTCTTTAATGCCACGTACACAAATTGAAACGCTTGTTGTGGAGAGAAAAAAGATAATCACTCCACTATATATGGACGCAGGGGCCTGAGCGCTTGCTTTACTAGGGTTGCTCTCTTCATTCTCTCATCCTCTCCAGATATAAACAAGACAGCGGTAGTGACATTTTCTCTCTGCTCACCGCTGGTCACAGATCTGGCCCGATCCCTTCGTCCGGTGTGTGTAGAGGACTAAAAGGTGCATCGTTCACGGGGTCATCGCCGCCGAGGGAGGAAACCCATAGCTGCCGGAGGGGCCCGATCCTCTGCCCGTGTCGTTCTCTCCGACACAGCGCCGGCTCGGGAGGTCCTACGACCCTTCTTCCTCCCTGCCGTATTGTCCGCAGATCCGACCTGCCGCCACCGACATCCCGGCGATCCTCAGGTATAAGTTCTTCGAAAGTGGCCTTGCTCTACTGCCCCAGCTCCCCACGTGTCTGCATGTGCATCTTTTTCTACTCCCATCAGCTCTTCCAAAGCCACCTAAATTTTTAGTATTATTAGAGGTAAAGCTACTTCATGCATCCGAATCTAGGGCTTTGTTCAAACAACGAAGAAATGGAGGAAAGTTGTAGCATGAATCTAGGACTTGATTCAAAGAGGAAATAATATGGTGAAAGTACTAGAGACCGGATACCCAACCGGTCTCTTGGTTGAAAAGGGAAATAATGGGAAAACGCAGTACAAACTGGATAAGGAACAGATCTATTATTCGTTGAAAAAAGGATAGAAAGTGGCGGCTGGTGGACAAGTCAACAGAGTATGTCCATGATTAGATTTGCTGCCATCACATAGTAAAAGGTCTCCAGGATTAGATTTGCTGCCCTCACATAGTAAAAGGTGTCAGGATTAGATTTGCTGCCCTCACATAGTAAAAGGTCTCAGGATTAGATTTGCTGCCCTCACATAGTAAAAGGTCTCCAGGATTA
>NC_057796.1:85827971-85837901 GCF_018294505.1 Triticum aestivum | reverse complement strand
TCTCAGGATTAGATTTGCTGCCCTCACATAGTAAAAGGTCTCAGGATTAGATTTGCTGCCCTCACATAGTAAAAGGTCTCCAGGATTAGATTTGCTGCCCTCACATAGTAAAAGGTCTCCAGGATTAGATTTGCTGCCCTCACATAGTAAAAGGTCTCCAGGATTAGATTTGCTGCCCTCACATAGTACAAGGTCTCCAGGATTAGGTTTGCTGCCCTCACATAGCATGAACAAACTCGGCATCACCACTTTATGCCTCCTTGTAGGTACATTGTGCTGATGCGTCCATTGTCACATGTCCTTATACCAACCTTTTGTTGTTGTTAATGTAAGGGCGCATGTTACCGTAGGGACATGTCTAACCAGTGTTATTATTAATCTAATGCCTCCAGTTATAAGATGCAACTAAACTGTGTTACAAATGGCACTCCTGCTGTTTTCCCCAGTATGATAAGTAAGTTGCTCCTTTACGCTGCTGAGTGTCCTGGTGTCCCCACCATTAAAGTAATCCCATATTTGAGGAATCTCATTGTTGATCGTAATGCTTCTGGTAACATGAAGCATTGCTGACGTTTTAAAATTTCTACTATCCTTGCGTGATTGCCAAGAACATAATTAAGATGCTTCTTTTCATTTTGTATATGTTTCGTATATTCTCATTGACCAGCAACTGTTTACTTTCTATCTTTTTGTGCAGATAGGGATATCCATTTCACCTTGTTGCAATTGTGACCTTTTGGTGAACTGCACAAAACACTTTTTTGGAATGAGTGTCTTGTGCAGTTCAACTAAAATGTTACATGGGCAACATCTCTCAATTTTGGTGGAACTGTACAAAATGGTGATTGGAGTTTCCAAAATCTCCCTCAAATTCTGCTGGTAATCTCGTGCAACATTTTATTAGCCTTTGCAAGATGAGCTGTAGCTGAATGATGCAATCTTTGCTTCATTTCAGGTGAACAGCAGAAAAAGTGGCATGAATTGAATCATCGAGTGGAGCTGCAGGTTGACTTCCACTAGTGCCAGTATTATAGTAATCATGCTCTTTATTATCTGCGTTGTGCAAACAGGAATACTCAACTACAGATGTTGTGACGGTCAAGAGCATTCGCCAAGTTCTTCGATTGTATGACATGGCTAGCCAAGATGGATTTAATCCCGATATTCACTTTATCAAAAGGCTCTAATGGGTTGGTTCTGAATCTTGCAAGCTGGGAATCAGTCAGATGTGTAGGCATCTTTGTTGTACTTATTATTTGAATCTTATTTGTTGGTTCTGAATCTTGCAAGCTGGGAATCAATGAAATGTGTAGGCATCTTTGTTGTACTTATTATTTGAATCTTATTTGTTGGTTCTGAATCTTGCAAGCTGGGAATCAATGAGATGTGTAGGCATCTTTGTTATACTTATTATTTGGATGTTATTTGTTGGTTCTGAATCCTGCAAGCTAGGAAACACGGCATGATGATTCCGAGGACAACAACCATAACAAACAGTTCAAACTTGGTAGTATTATCTTTGTGAAAGCGCGACAAATGTGCTGATCGTGTGCGTCCTGAGAATAATAATTCTTATTGTTGTGCATGTTGATCCTGTGGCACTGATAGAACGAGCGAATGCATTGCTTGTTTTAAGTATAAATTTCTATTAAAGCTAATTAAATTTAAGTAAAGTGACCACTAACTCCTGTTATTACAGTACCAATAAAGACCCGCTCGTGAACCGACATGTGGCCGAGGGTGCATCTTCTGCCGGGCGTGCAGCGGACGAGGGAGGGGTAGTAACTGTTGTCGCCTGTACACACTCAGCTTACTGTTGAATCCAGTTCCCCAAGAGCTGAAAAATGAACTGCTGCCGCCGCCTACACACTCGTTCACTCGAAGAGACGCCAATGGCGATCCGAGGGGTAAGCCTGCTGGATATGGACTTCAGCAAGGAGTTCCCCTTTGAGTTCGCCGTTCAGCCCTATGGCTGCACCAAGTTGAATGTGATGTACACCAACGATGCGGACTCGGTGAAGCTCTACCTCGCCTCAGTCCTATGGCTGCACCAGGTTCGGGAGCATTCGCCCGTTTCATCGGCAGCGCCGACTGCACCTTCGCTACGGTGGAGAGAAGGAAGAATGCGACGATTCGGCCATCTGGTGCAACAAGCTTGTCAATATCCAGAAGCAATACAAGATCATCAGCAACGGGCAGGAGAAGGACTCCGTGGTTGACCTCGCTGAGACCATCATCGACCCCTGATACGCCAACATGAAAGAAGACGACCTGAACACGTGGGAGGTACCTCTGAATCTAGCCTACATAACCTACGCGGCCAAGGACGCATACGCATGTTGTGACATGTACAGGCAGATCTTGGACATGAGGGCGTGTCTGCTTCCCGTAACCGACGAATACACGGACAGCCGCAGCGTCATGATCAAGCGTGCCAGGAAGGTCTAGATGTTGTACTTTATCTGTTTATAAGCACCTTTATCATCTGAGTGTTTCATGCATTAGCCTATGTGTCGTAATTATCTGTTTTGTCCGAAATATTTCTTTTAAGAACCCATTAACCTGATTGCTTTGTTTAGTGGCTATTTGCTTATGTATGTAAACTAGTTCACTTGTCCGTAAAAAAACTAGTTCACTCGGGTGTCGTGCTTTGAATCTCCTTCCTCCCAACATATTCCCCTTCTCAGGTGGACCCAGCAGGTCTCCGAATTTTCTCCCACTTTCTTTTTCGATGTAAACTGAGTTTTCTCTAAGTACTTTCCCCTAGAACCAACTCAACAGCCCCACGTCTAGCCTAAAAAATAATAATACCCCACGTACTATTAACTCATCAAATTAAAATCATATTTTATTTCGTAAGTTGAAAGTTCTTACAAAATAATAATAATAATTGTTTATATATAACTTGGCAAGTTAACTCCTAGTGATTGCATACATAAGCTTGCAAAGATTTTACTGACGTGCAATCATGTGTTTATGTTTTTATAACATTTCTCCATCTAGCCCAATATGATATTTTCACCCAGCCCAGCAAGTCCGTGGATTTCGAGAAAAATGCAAATGGGATTTAAACGGGCTGCATAGATGATACATCATTGTTTCACCCAGCCCACCAAATGGACTAAAAATTAAATGGACTGGCTGACATGTGGGCCAGTAGGTCGAAGCCTAAGAAGGCGTTGGATTTACATCCAACGGCCGGCATTCTTCTTCAATCTCTCGTCTTCTTCCCCCAGCGCTGCCGGAACCGCCTGCTCCAGCCTTCGGCGTCCAGCGGCGTTGTTTTGCGCTCCTCGGCGAAACGCTACCCCGCCGACGGCCAGGCCATCCCTCCACTCCGCACCTCCTGTTATTCTCTGCCGAGTGTAGGCCCACCCCGCACCCGAACCAGTCAAGTTTCCCACTCCTCCCCGTCTGTGACTCAACTGCCGCGTCTTCCCCATCTCCGGGTCGTTCCAGTCTGGGGCCTCGCCGTCGTCCACTGCCTCGGTGCGCTCGGCGCGGCGTGGTCAACATACGAGAGTCATCGGAAGAGGACTGTACGTGGACAGCCTGACGGCTGGGACCCACGAGGTCCATGGTTTCACACAAGGAAAGTTCCTCCTTATTACGCACTCTACGTGGGAAGGGCTTTTGTATTTCACGAAAAAAACATTCCCCCCGCTGACAGGTCGGACCCACCAGCTATATCTTCGCACGCAAGGAAGTGCCTCCTTATTACGCACCAAAAAATGAATACCCCCTGCTAGTTGGGACCCACCATAGTGGGTGGCTGACTTGTGGGCCTACTAAGTTGACGAGGACGGAGGGCTTTGTCAACTTAGTCAATATGAATGATTCTAGCTCCAGTGACCGTACGATGTCACTCCAACGGCCATAGTGCTTCCAGCCGCCCAAAGCAGCGCCGGTCGTGCCATGTGCTCCTGCCTCTCATGGCCGGCTGTGATGCCGCGGAGGCCTCACCGCCCCCTACTACTCCCACCACTGGCCCAGGGTATCCCTCTACTCACCCACACCCCCTGTTATTCTGCGGCGACGGCAGCCTCACGCCGCAGCCGAACCAGTGAACCCTCGTACTCCTCTCTGCGTGGGCATCCACTGCCGGCTCCGCGTCGTCCCCTTCCTAGGCCTCGCCGTCGTCCACCGCCTTGGTGCTCTCAGTGCGGCGTGGTTAATGTGGTCAACGACCGACTTCCATCGGAAGAGTACTGTACGTGGAGAGGCTGACAGCTGGGTCCACGGCCACAACCCATTTTTTTGTGATTTGCCAAGTAAGTCGCTTTGTCAGGCCTATTGGGCTGCAAATCTTTCAAGACGGGGAGAGCTTCATTCGGCTGGCCGAGAAAATGGCCTATCAGTAAAGAGAAATGGGCTGTACATTTTTAAAACACATCAAACCGGCAATTAGTTTCAAATATATTTTTTTCATTTCGAGATTTTAAATTACATTAATTTTTATGCGTGGAGAATTTGTTGGATTTTATATTGATATGCATTTATTTTTAAAATCAGTTTGAATGTGAGTCGAAATTTCGGGATTAAAAACAGTTCGGACCACACCGAAATATGCAAAATTTCGTATAATTTTTTAACCGTGGCCAAAATATGGGTTGTAATGCTAACAAAAAGAATATGGGCTCCAAAAAAACCATAAGAATTAGCAAATGGGCTGTAAATTATTACAAAATAATGGCAGATGGGCTGTATGCTGTTTTCCACAGATTTGAGGCTTTCCTAAAAAAAGGTTGACGCATAAGCAGTGACTGTTCGATGTCCATCGAACGGCCGTCGTGCTTCTTCAATCTCTGCTCTTCCCGCTCTAGCCGCTCAAACAAGCACCGGCAGGACTGCCTGCTCCCTCCTCCCCGCGATCGGCTATGCTGCCGCGCAGGCCTCACCGCCCCACCGTACTCCCATCGCTGGCCTAGCCATCCCTCTACTCACCCACACCTGCAGTTATTCTCCGGCGACGGCAGACGAACCAGTAAACCCTCGTACAGTCGTACTCCCCTCCGTGTGGGAAACAACTGCCGAGTCTTCCCTGCCTCCGTGTCGTTCCCTTCCTAGGCCTCGCCGTCGTCCATCGCCCTGGTGCTCTCGGCGCGGCCTGGTCAACATGGTCAACGACCAACATGCATCTGAAGTGGATTGTACGTGGAGAGGCCGACAGCTGGGTCCACGGCCTATGCCTCCTTATTACGCGCAAAATAATGATTCCTCCGCCTGACATCAGGGACCCACCGAAAGGGCCTCTGTATTTCACGAAAAAACGTTACCGCCGCTGACAGCTCGGACCCACCAGCTATATCTGCGCACGCAAGGAAGTGCCTCCTTATTACGCACAAAAAAATGAATACTCCCCCTGTTAGCTGGGACCCAGTATAGTGGCAGGCTGACTTGTGGGCCTACTAAGTTGACGGGGACGGAGGGCTTTGTCAACTTAGTCAATATGCATGATTCTAGCTCCAGTGACAGTATGATGTCCATCCAACGGCCGTAGTGCTTCTTCAACCTCTGGTCTTCTTGCTCCAGCCGCCCAAACCAGCGCCGGTCGTGCCTCGTGCTCCTGCCTCCTGTGGCCGGCTGCGATGCGGCGGAGGCCTCACCGCCCCCTACTACTCCCACCGCTGGCCAGGCCATCCCTCTACTCACCCACACCCCCTGTTATTCTGCGGCGACGGTAGCCTCACACCGCAGCGAACCAGTGAACCCTCGTACTCTTCTACGCGTGGGCATCCACTGCCACGTCTTCCCCAGCTCCGCGTCGTCCCCTTCCTAGGCCTCGCCGTCGTCCACCGCCCTGGTGCTCTCGGCGCGGCGTGGTCAACATGGTCAAGGAACGGCTTCCATCGGACGTGGGCTGTACGTGGAGAGGCTGACAGCTGTGTCCACGGCCACACCAAGGAAGTGCCTCCTTATTACGTGCAAAATAATTATTCCTCCACCTGACAGCGGGGACCCACCGGACGGGCCACCATATTTCACGAAAAAAAACGTTTGCCCCTGACTGATGGGACCCACCAGCTACATCTTCGCACACAAGGAAGTGCGTCCGGGCAAAAAAAATGATTCGCCCCCTGACTGCTGGGACCCACCAGCTACATCTTCGCAGGCAAGGAAGTGCCTGACAGTCGGGACCCACCTGGTCGAAGCATACATAGCGTTGTCATTCTGGTCGCGAACGTGTACGTACATATATACTGGTGGATGTAGAGGCGCGCTCGTGTCGTAGTAGAGGCATGCACATAGCATGTACACGTACGTACAGCGGCCAGGGTGCAAGAAAGAAAATATGGCCACGTATGTGTATATACGGGCGCGGTCTCGAACGCCTACTCGCGCATACGTACGGCCAGGGCCCGTGTACATGGCTGGGTTGGAACGGAGAAACAACGTCGTTGTCGTGTTCATGGGGAGGCAATGGAATGCGTCATGTTCATGGGGAGGCAACGGAATGCGTCCTGTTCATAGGGGGGCAACGGAACGCGTGGGAGCCAACCGGCTGGGTCGGAACGGAATGCGTGGTCATGTTCATCGGGAGGGCTTGGACGGAACAGGCGAGGGAAACGAGGCCTGGCGTACCGCACAACGGAGGAAACGGACCTCCTATGTTCATAACAGGGTCCTGTTGATCAGGAGGGGTGTGGCCTACCACAAAACGGAGGAAACGGACCTCCTACGGTCGAAACGGGGGTCCTGTTGATCGGGAGGGGTGTGGTGTACCGCAAAATGGACGAAACGGACCTCGTACGGTCGAAACGGGGGTCCTGTTGATCGGGAGGGGTGTGGCGTACCGCAAAACGGATGAAACGGACCTCGTACGGTCGAAACGGGGGTCTTGTTCATCGGGAGGGGTGTGGCGTACCACAAAACGGGACTCCACGGGATACTGTTCATCTCCACTGTCGACCTCCTCCAGCCTCCACGGGCCCCTGTTCATCCAGCCTCCACCGCGCGCTACTCCACCGGCTACTGTTCAACCACCCCTCCACGGGCACCCCACCACCGTCTACTGTTCATCCAACCCTCCACACCATGGGGTCCTGTTCAACCACCCCTCCACGGGCACCCCTCCACCATCTACTGTTCATCGAGCCCTCCACCACACCACGGGGTCCTGTTCATCCAGAGGCAACGCCACCGCTCACGGTTCATCAAAACCCCCCACAACACTCACTGTTCATCCCAGAGGCAGCATCGATCGGCTTTAGTTAGCAGGAGTAGCGAAGGAATCGCTCGATCGGGTTCAGTTAACAGCCATCGATCGATCGCTCGGGTTCAGTAACGCATAGCCTGCAGTGCAATCGCTCGGGTTCAGTTAGAGCCCAACACCTCGCTCGGGTTCAGTTAGAGCCAACGCCTCGCACAAACGCACGTACGTGTACGAGAGAAACGCGCATCGCTCGGCCCCGGACCTCCCACCGTAACCGGGAACTCGCCGAAATTTTCCTCGCCCTTGCTTGTACCATGGTTTTTTCTGTCATGGACGGCCCAAAGAATGTCATGCAGCTGCGTCTCCGGCCCGCCCAGGACGAAATGCAAATTTTCTGTCATGATTTTTTGTCATAGAAGTAGGAGCCCACCACATCTATGATGATACCGGGTTTTGTCACAATTATCGTCATAGAAGTGTCATATGTATGACCAAAAAAAAATTCGTTCGGCCCAAAATGTCACGAATGTGTCTTCTTTTTGTAGTGAGGACATGGTTGGACGTCGAGACGAGGAGGGAGGAGACGAGCACAGTGGCCGGACCGAGCCAGAGCTTGCACTATGTGTGACGCTAGCGTGATCACCACGGGCACTGGTGCAAACGGCGCGTTCTGGCCGAGCCGACCATGTCTAGTAGATAGACCGTCGTGTCCTCAGTTAAAATGAAGAAAGTATTGGGTCCAGGTGCAAAGAAGAGATTTGCAGATGGCCCCAAAGCAAGCCAGCAACCAAGTGTTTGTGCTGTGCAGTGGGGACACCAGCTTGGTAACGCAGTACATAGTTTGTCCAATGATGATCAAACACTAAGGTGATGTTGTTCACCAAAAATCAGACTAAGAGGAGGAGTTTAGATGAGGGTTGCTGTAGAAACCACTACAATGGCCAGAATTAGGGATTTGGATGATGCACTCACATGGAGAGGCAAGTTGAGCTGAAATTGGTCATGGCCTATTGATTTGAAGATATGAAGATGCTCAAAAAGTTTCAGGCCATCTGGATGAACCAAAATAGCACTTGCTTCATATAGCTTTGCTCTGGACAGAAACTTGGAAAAATTGCATAGAGCAAATGGTGTAATGGATTGAGCCAAATTTTGGTGGAGGGAGTTTATATGGATAGGTGGATGCCCTGGAAAATTTTCAGCTTAAATGAAGCAATACAAAATATAGTTGCTTCACAACCTGAAAATCTGACCAGAAACCAAGATTTGGCGCTGGGCTCACATAGATGAGTTACGTGAGCTCAAATTTGGTGGAGAGTCATGGTTTGATCGTATGAAGGATCTTGCAAAATTTCAACTCATTTGGATATGCCTAGCTTGTACTTCCTTCACAACCACTTCCCTCAGACAAGAATTTTGAAAATTTGCTCAGGAATATTTACTAGGCCAATTGAGTTGAATTTTGGCATGAGGCAATTATTTGGACAGTAAAAGATGTCCAAGAAGTTTGGGATGAATTGGGAAAAGATAAATGGCACTTGCATCACAATCTGCCATCGAGGACAGAATAGAAAATGAATTAATTGAGCATGATGGGAAACATAAACAATGAAATATTTTGCCATATTTGAGGAATATATGACCCAAACAATTTATGAGAATTATTTGGGAATTTTGTGAGTGACAGAAATATAGGTTGCTTCACAACCTAGGGTTTTAAAGGGTTATTCCTTTATCAGAAAAGGAATATTCCCAATAAAAAGAATATTGGGTTAGGTCAAGGATGAAAATGACAGGGTTTCAGGACGATGATGAGGATGACAAGCCACTATAAACCTAGGAAGACATGATCTTCCCAAGTTTCAGAACCACATAGCCACAGAAAAGCAAATCAAAACAGGAAATCCAAGAAAATCAAAGGAAAAAGAAAAGGGCAAAAATCCAGGCTGTTACACGGGGTCCCGACTTCTTTCCCTTGGTGACTATTCTGACTTGCTCTTTTTCTTGACAGGGGCCTTCCCAGAGACGCGCCAGCTGGCGGACGAGGCCGTCCGCTTTCAGCGGGACCCACAGGGAATCATCGGCTCCGGGACCGACCCACAGGTGGCTTGGACCTTCCCGGAGATGGTGACCGCCGCCGTGGCTCGTTTGCGCGTCTTGGGCGATCAAATGGGGCGGCTTTCTCAGGCCGGCACGGTGATGACGGCGACTCTCTGGCCGGGTTCCGTTGCACCGAGCAGCTTCACGCAGCTGGCGCTGTGGTTGGAGGCGGGGCCGGATCGGCTCCACGACTGGCACGTTTCCGCCGCACGTGCCGGCGCCGAGATGGCCCTCAGGTTTGCGATGTCTTGGCATCCGGACCTGTAGCTACAGGCGGAGGCCAAATGGATTGCTGCTCGGGCCAGCTACATCGCCGGGTTCGCCTTCCATGATGAGTTCCAGCCGGAGCGGGCGGAGGATTGCGGAGTCGTGCCTGCTGACGACTACGACCTGCTTCTGGACGACCCGGAGGGCAACTCCAAGGAGACGGACATCTACCGCGACGCGGACGCCGGGGAGGGAGACACCGGTACCTCGGCGAACCCAGAGGTCACCGACGGAGATGCTTGAGGCTACCTGTTTTTAACTTAGTAAAATTTTATGTTAGGTAGCAGGTCCACCCAGCCACTGGGAGTATCTGGGTGTAGTGAACTTTGGCCTTGGGCCTGTCCTCCGAATTTATGATGTATAAGTTCTGTGAATGTTCGCGCTTTTGCTTTTCATTTTTTGAGCCGTTT
>NC_057796.1:85660925-85827639 GCF_018294505.1 Triticum aestivum | reverse complement strand
TCAACCCGGCGGTATGTATGAATTTCGTGGATGCCTGCGCTTTTGCTTTTCATCTTTTGAGTTGATTTCTTGTGACATCCCCTCTTGGGCTTCCCTCCCCCGCGAGTCTGATGGCCGAGGCTTCGGTCTGTGACAAGGGGTTTGGCCTTCGAGAGGAGCGTGCAGTACTTAGGCGTTCGAAACGTTGAGTGCGAGCGAAACACCCACTGGGCTAGCTGGCGGCAATCCGGCAAAGCCGGTTGGCGAGCAGCCAATCGTACGGCAACTTAAAGTGGCGGGGCGGGTTGGGTAACCCGGCGGTCCTTGACTTAGTGTTCGTGGCGTGCTGGTGCTCTGACCTTGCGCGCTTGCAGGCCGACAGCCGAAGCCGGTTCTGTGGCTTAGGGCGAAGTGGAAGGCCGCGGCGATCCCAGTACGTCAGGAACCGCTAAGGAAGGCGGTGGGTAGTGACCAAGCCAGCCAACCCCCGAGCCCCCTGGTTGAGCGAGTCGGACCGGTGGCCGGGTTTGGTAAAGAGGTAAATAATGCACAAATGCAGGAGACACAATAGCTTGGTCGGAAAGGGCAGCCCCCGAGCGTCGTTCGGGGACTCCATAGTTTTCAGATGATTACAAAAGGCAGCGATACATATGTGCACATGGCTAACTGTAAAACGGGCGGAGGTGTTTCGCGTTCCACGACCGGGTTGTTTCTTCGCTGGCGGTGTCTCTCTTGCACTTGTTTGACTTGTGAGCGTCGATGAGGTAGTAGGCGTTCCGGTCCCACAAGGCCCTGCTGACGATGAATGGGCCCTCCCATGGGGGGGGGCAGCTTGTGCTGGCCGACTTGTTCTTGGACGAGTCGGAGGACGAGGTCTCCCTCACGAAAAGCAAGGGGCTTGATCTTCTTGTTGTGGTAGTGCCTCAGGCCTTGCTGGTAGATGGCTGAGCGGCTGTGTGCTAGGAGACGTGCTTCTTCGAGCAGGTCGACACCGTCTTCACGGGATTCTTCGGCTTCGGCTTCAGTGTACACCGTGACGTGCGGCGAGTCGAACTCGACGTTGGTCGGGATGACGGCTTCTGCTCCGTAGACGAGGAAGAACGGGGTGAACCCAGTCGACCGGTTTGGCGTTGTTCGGAGACACCAGAGAACGGCCGGCAGCTCGTTGAGCCAGCTGCCGGGTGAACGGATGAGCGGCTCGACGAGCCGCGGCTTGATGCCAGATAGGATGAGGCCGTTGGCTGATAACCCACAAGTATAGGGGATCGCAACAGTTTTCGAGGGTAGAGTAATCAACCCAAATTTATTGATTCGACACAAGGGGAGCCAAAGAATATTCTCAAGTATTAGCAGTTCAGTTGTCAATTCAAGCACACCTAGAAAACTTAATATCTGCAGCAAAGTACTTAGTAGCAAAGTAGTATGGAAGTAACGGTAACGGTGGCAAAAGTAACAGTAGCAGTTTTGTAGTAATTGTAACAGTGGCAATGACGAAGTAAATAAGCAAAGATCAATATGTGAAAAGCTCGTAGGCATTGGATTAGTGATGGATAATTATGTTGGATGCGATTCCTCATGCAACAATTATAACATAGGGTGACACAGAACTAGCTCCAGTTCATCAATGTAATGTAGGCATGTATTCCGAATATAGTCATACATGCTTATGGAAAAGAACTTGCATGACATCTTTTGTCCTGCCCTCCCGTGGTAGTGGGGTCCTGGTGGAAACTAAGGGATATTAAGGCCTCCTTTTAATAGAGTACCGGACCAAAGCATTAACACTTAGTGAATACATGAACTCCTCAAACTACGGTCATCACCGGGAGTGGTCCCGATTATTGTCACGTCGGGGTTACCGGATCATAACACATAGTAGGTGACTATTCACTTGCAAAATAGGATCAAGAACTCACATACATTCATGAAAACATAATAGGTTAAGATCTGAAATCATGGCACTCGGTCCATAGTGACAAGCATTAAGCATAGAAAAATCATAGCAACATCAATCTCAGAACATAATGGATACTAGGGATCAAACCCTAACAAAACTAACTCTATTACATGATAAATCTTATCCAACCCATCACCGTCCAGCAAGTCTATGATGGAATTACTCACGCACGGCGGTGAGCATCATGAAATTGGTGATGGAGGATGGTTGATGATGACGACGGCGAGGGATTCCCCTCTCCGGAGCCCCGAACGGACCCCAGATCAGCCCTCCCGAGAGAGATAGGGCTTGGCGGCGGCTCCGTATCGTAAAACACGATGAATCCTTCTCCTTGATTTTTTTCTCCCCGAACGTGAATATATGGAGTTGGACATGAGGTCGGTGGAGTCTCAGGGGGCCCACGAGGCAGGGGGCGCGCCCCAGGGGGTGGGCGCGCCCTCCACCCGCGTGGACAAGGTGTGGCCCCCCTGGTGTCGATTCTTTCGCTAGTATTTTTTATTAATTCCAAAAATATTCTCCATGAAGTTTCAGGTCATTCCCAGAACTTTTATTTCTGCGCAAAAATAATACCATGGCAATTCTGCTGAAAATAGCGTCAGTCCAGGTTAGTGCCATTCAAATCATGCAAGTTAGAGTCCAAAACAAGGGCAAAAGTGTTTGGAAAAGTAGATACGTTGGAGACGTATCAACTCCCCCAAGCTTAAACCTTTGCTTGCCCTCAAGCAATTCAGTTGACAAACTGAAAGTGATAAAGAAAAACGTTTACAAACTATGTTTGCTCTTGTTGTTGTAAATATGTAAAGCCAACATTCAAGTTTTCAGCAAATATTATGACCTAACCATATTCACAATAACACTTAGGTCTCATGTTTACTCATATCAATGGCATAATCAACTAGCGAGCAATAATAGTAAATCTCGCATGACAACACTTTCTCAAAACAATCAACATATGATATAACAAGATGGTATCTCGCTAGCCCTTTCTGAGACCGCAAAACATAAATCCAGAGCACCTCTGAAGATCAAGGAGTGACTAGACATGGTAATTCATGGTAAAAGAGATCTAGTCACAGTCATACTACATGTAAATTAATAGCAATGCATGCAAATGACAGAGGTGCTCTCCAACTGGTGCTTTTTAATAAGGGGGTGATGACTCAACATAAAAGTAAATAGATAGGCCCTCCGCAGAGGGAAGCGAGGATTTGTAGAGGTGCCAGAGCTCGAGTTTTGAAATAGAGATAAATAATATTTTGAGTGGCATACTTTCATTGTCAACATAACAACCAAGAGATCTTGATATCTTCCATGCTACACAAATTATAGGCGGTTCCCAAACAGAATGGTAAAGTTGATACTCCCCCACCACCAACAAACATCAATCCATGGCTTGTCCGAAACAACGGGTGCCTCCAACTAACAACAATCCTGGGGAAGTTTTGTTTGCAATTATTTTGATTTAAGCATGGGACTGGGCATCCCGGTTACCAGCCATTTTCTCATGAATGATGAGCGGAGTCCACTCATCGTGAGAATAACCCACCTAGCATGGAAGATACAGACAGCCCTAGTTGATACATGAGCTATTCGAGCATACAAAACAGAATTTCATTTGAAGGTTTAGACTTTGGCACATACAAATTTACTTGGAACGACAGGTAGCAGATACTGCATATAGGAAGGTATGGTGGACTCATATGGAATACTTTGGGGTTTATGAAAGTGGATGCACAAGCAGTATTCCCACTTAGTAAAAGTGAAGGCTAGAAAGAGACTAGGGAGCGACCAACTAGAGAGCGACAACAGTCATGAACATGCACTAAAATTAATCAACACTGAGTGCAAGCATGAGTAGGATATAATTCACCATTGACATAAATATCATGGAGGCTATGTTGATTTTGTTTCAACTACATGCGTGAACATGTGCCAAGTCAAGCCACTCGAATCGTTCAAAGGAGGATACCACCCTATCGTACCACATCACAACCATTTTAATAGCATGTTGGCACGCAAGGTAAACCATTATAAACTCCTAGCTAATTAAGCATGACATGAGCAACTATAATCTCTAGTTGTCATTGCAAACATGTTTCATTCATAATAGGCTGAATCAGGAATGATGAACTAATCATATTTACAAAAACAACATAGGTCAAGTTCATACCAGCTTCTCTCATCTCAATCAGTCCATCATATATCGTCATTATTGCCTTTCACTCGCACGACCGAACGGTGTGGATAATAATAATAGTGCACGTGCATTGGACTAAGCTGGAATCTGCAAGGATTTAATACAAGGGAGAAGACAAGGTAATATGGCCTCTTTGTTAAATCAACAATAATGCATATGAGAGCCACTCAACATTTTCATCATGGTCTTCTCCTCTCGACCCCCAAAGAAAAGAAAGGAAATAAAACTATTTACACAGGAAAGCTCCCAACAAGCAAAAGAGGAACGAGAAATCATTTTGGGTTTTCTTTTTAGTTACTACTACTACAGGCATGGAAAGTAAACTAGCTAAAAGCTACAACTGATTTTTTTGGTTTTTCTTAAGGTTTTTCAAACACGCAAGAAGAAGGCTTAGAAAAGAAAATAAAGTAGCATGGGTAGTACAATGAAAAAGTATGATCACCGACAAGTAGAATGAGTGTGAATATGAATGTAATATCGGTGAGAAATACGTACTCCCCCAAGCTTAGGCTTTTGGCCTAAGTTGGTCT
The DNA here is from genome assembly GCF_018294505.1 of Triticum aestivum. NCBI lineage: Eukaryota > Viridiplantae > Streptophyta > Magnoliopsida > Poales > Poaceae > Triticum > Triticum aestivum. The sequence goes on along the minus strand of NC_057796.1, from coordinate 85,822,976 downwards.
AGGGCCACTGCTGGCCTAGCGGATATCCGAAGTTATAACTGGGGTCATACTGGGATGCAACGGCTACTGCCCGGCGAGCTGCCTCCGTCCTCCTCTCATATTTGTTCACCTCCTCCCTGGTTATAACATATCTCCTTTTTGCCTGAAAGTCAAAGAAAGTAGGAGCAGGGAGGGCAACATGGACAGTGTGCCGTCTGTCAAAGATTAGTCGGTACTGGAGGAACTATTCATTCCTCTCAACAAACTGATGGCGGACCATAGTGTTAAGGTCTAGATAAGAAGGGGTAACTCCAAATCATTTCTATGTATGGGTACATCAAGATAATTAGCTACCCGAGTTGCATAAATTCCACCAAACAAATCTCCACTTGTACCGTTATGATGCAACCTTGCTGCAACAATAGCCCCCAAGTTATATTGTTTATCACCTAATACCGCACTCTTGAGGACACAAAGATCTGGAACACACATGCATGTGACAAGCCTCATCTTTACCGTTAATGCATCTACCTATAAAGAAAGCAAAATAATGTATGGAAGGAAAATGAATGCTCCCTATGGTAGCTTGTGTGATTTCTCTAGATTCCCCTACAGTGATACTAGCTATAAAGTCTTTATATTCAGATTTGCGAGGTTCACTAACATTGTCCCACTGCGAGAGTTTACAAGCAGTATTAAAATCTTCTAAATCCATGGTATATGAATTATCATAAGATCTAATAAAACAGTGTGAGAATTGCGCGAGGATGTAAATTTAAACCTTCTCACAAAGGAATCAGTTAGGTACCAGTATTGCAGGCACTTATCTGACACGAAGTCCTCAAGATCAGCATTACGCACATATGCGTCAAATTCATCCTTGATACCTGCTTGGACCATAAACTCCTCTGACCGCCATTCACAAGGCCGCACTTGAGCTTCCCTCAGTGGTTCATCGTCCGGCTCACGTATCACGACCCTTGGGCCTTGCTTCCTTGCGGAACCACCTTGGTACATTTTCCTAAACATATTTCTTCCTCCGAAAAATTTCTAATATTTTTAGTGACTCAAAATAGAAGTGAACCAAACTCAACAAGATTGATAGCAACTACTCCCACAAGTGCCTAGAGGCTATATCATGCATTAAAACTACTTTGGACCATATAAATTTGACATGCAAGCTCAAGAACATGGTCACCTTAGCAGCAAAAAATTGCAATAAATAAAGAACTAGAACAAAAACTAATTGGACCATTAGAGGAGTCACATACCGAAGAACAATCCCCCAAAACAGTTTTTTGAATGAAGCTTTGAGCAAGGAGATTGAAAATGGCAGCAAGATGAGCTAGAACACTGGTTTGAGCTATGGGAGGATGTTTTCTAGAGGAAGATAAAGTGAGTGAGTGCAGGAATAAGTGGAGGGGGTCCACGTGGGGCCCACGAGGCAGGGGGCGCGCCCTGGGGGTGAGCGCGCCCTGGACCCTCGTGGCCAGATGGTGAGTCCCCCCGGTGTGTTCTTAGTGCCGGATATTCTTAAATATTCTACAAAAAATCATATTCCATTTTCAGGACATTTGGAGAACTTTTATTTTCGGGATATTTTTTATTGCAAGGATAATTCAGAAAACAGACAGAAAATACTATTTATGCTTTATTTATTCTAAATAAGAGAAAGTAAAAGGAGAGTACAGTGAGTTGTGCTTTCTAACTTCATCCACCTCATGCTCATCAAAAGGAATCCACTAACAAGGTTGATCAAGTCTGGTTAACAAACTCTTTTGGAATAACATGAAACCGGAGAATTTTCGAATAACACTAGGTTACCTCAACGGGGATATGCACATCCCCGATAATAAAAATATCATATTTCTTCTTGACAGCAGGAAGAGGGAATTCAAAACCTCCAATAGTAATTGTTGGAATCTTTCCAATAGAATTGATACTGTGGACTTGAGATTGTTTCCTCGGAAAGTGTACCGTATGCTCATTACCATTAACATGAAAAGTGACATTGCCTTTGTTGCAATCAATAACAGCCCCTGCAGTATTCAAAAAGGGTCTACCAAGAATAATAGACATACTATCGTCCTTGGGAATATCAAGAATAACAAAGTCTGTTAAAATAGTAACGTTTGCAACCACAACAGGCACATCCTCACAAATACCGACTGGTATAGCAGTTGATTTATCGGCCATTTGCAAAGATATTTCAGTAGGTGTCAACTTATTCAAATCAAGTCTACTATATAAAGAGAGAGGCATAACACTAACATCGGCTCCAAGATCACATAAAGCAGTTTTAACATAGTTTCTTTTAATGGAGCATGGTATAGTTGGTACTCCTGGATCTCCTAGTTTCTTTGGTATTCCACCTTTAAAAGTATAATTGGCAAGCATGGTGGAAATTTCAGCTTCTGGTATCTTTCTTTTATTTGTAACAATATCTTTCATATACTTAGCATAAATATTCATTTTAAGCATATTAGTCAAACGCATATGCAAAAAGATAGGTCTAATCATTTCAACAAAGCGCTCAAAATCCTCATCATCCTTTTTCTTGTATGGTTTAGGAGGAAAAGACATGGGTTTCTGAACCCATGGTTCTCTTTCTTTACCCTGCTTCCTAGCAACGAAGTTTCTCTTATCATAACGTTGATTCTTTGATTGTGGGTTATCAAGATCAACGCAGGTTCATTCTCTACGTCATTGTCATTGCTAGGTTGAGCATCAACATGAACATCATCATTAACATTATCACTAGGTTCATGTTCATCACCAGATTGTGTTTCAGCATCAGAAATAGAAATATCATTGGGATTCTCAGGTGGGTCAACAACAGGTTCACTAGAAGCATGCAAAGTCCTATCCTTTTTCTTTTTCTTCTTCTTAGAATAACTAGGTGCATCAACATTAGTTCTCTGAGAATCTTGCTCAATTCTCTTAGGGTGGCCCTCAGGATACAAAGGTTCCTGAGTCATTCTACCCCTTCTAGTCACAACTCTAACAACATTATCATTTTTCTTATTATTTAATTCATTGAGCAAATCATCTTGAGCTTTAAGCACTTGTTCTACTTGAGTGGTAACCATAGAAGCATGTTTACTAATAAGTTTAAGTTCACCTTTAACTCTAGACATATAATCACTCAAGTGTTCAATCATATAAGCATTACATTTCAATTCTCCACCAACATAAGCATTGAAGTTGTAACACCCCCGGTGTCATGCTACAGTAAACCTCTGTGATTAAGCTAACTAAGCATTGCTTGATCACCCTTGATTCATATCTCATTGAAATTCCACTTTGGAATCAAATTCATTTTTCAAGTGAATTTTGAAGTTGCACAAAAGTTGCAGCAAAATAGTCCATCATTTAGTAAAAATTCCATAACAAATGATTGTTATGGAAAACAACATCACCTCCAAGCTAAGATGGACTATAGCAAATTAAAACAGTGCAACTCAGCAAATTAATTGCTTTTCCATGTTTTTGCAAATTCAATCTAATTCAAACTTCTTCCAAACATTTTGTGGTTGTGCCAAAAATTGCAATGTATTTATGTGGACAATTCCCATATTTAACAAAAATCATTTTGGCACCCCAAATATTACAAAACCCCTTTCTGTAAAAGAAAAGCATAATTATAAAAAAGAAAAGAAAAGAATAGGCCAGGCTACACTGTGCACTTGGCCTAGCCGCGCAACAGTGCCAGCCCAGCCCACCTACCTCAGCCTTTCATCCTCCTCCTGCAACAGGAGAAGGCCGAGCTTCCATGGCCGCGGGGCCCTCGCCCCCGCGCACTGCTCCGTCGCGGGTGGATGAGATCAGCCCCCGACGCTCTCTCGCTCGCCCAAACCCTAACCCACATCAGATCCCCCACCTCCTCGCTCTCTCTCGCTCGCTCGCTTCTTTCTCCCCACTGCCCGAGCGCGATGGCCGCCGTTCTCCATCGTCCCCGCGGCCACCGTCATCGCCCTGCACCGCCGACGTGTCGTAGGCGTCCGTCGTCGTCCTCCACGTCGACCGGTGCCTGCTGTTGGAGCCGAGAGGCACCACAGTGCTGGATCCACCTCGTCCCCTTCCGCCTCGGCCGCCGGTGATTCCCGTCGACCGCGGCCTCCCTCTGCGCTCCCGTTCACTCACAGGGCCTCCTTGCGCCCGCACGGTGAGCACCACATGTCCTCCCCTGCCCCCCTCGTTCTGCTGCGCATAACGTCGCCGCCATGGACGACCGAACGCAGCTCCGCCATGCCGCTCATCGTCGTCGCTTCCTTTGATGCCATGGCCGTCCGAGCACACCATCGTGCTCGGCGCACTCCAGCGGTGCGGCCTGGCGCTTTAGATCGTTTATGCGCGCGCTAGTTCTTCGTTTTCGCCGAGCTACCGTAGACCACCGACGCCGGCGACCTTGCAGCTCCCTGTTCCAGCCATCTCCGGTCGGTCCAGTGGCACCACTCGACGCGCGGTAGTGTCAGCGTTCGAACGCAGGCGAAAACGCGTGATTTGGCGCTCTGTAGCGAAAATCCGAGCCTCTCCGGCAAACTCGCCGCCGCGGAGAGCTCGCCGGTGCAACTCCGGCGCCGACCGCCGACGTGGCACACCTGGGGCCACCCCCTGTGTCACTGCCAGTGGGGCCCCTGGCCCCCTGTTGACCAATTGACCTGGTCAACTGTGCTGACTGGGCAGGCCCCAACCACTAACGTGCAGGCCCCACCGCTTAATCCTCTAATTAAAATGTTTTAATAATTAAAACTAATTAGTTTAGCTAATTAGTCTATGACAGGTGGGGCCTACCTACTAAATAACTCTGTTTAGTTAGTTTTAAACTTCTGTTAGTCCACTATCTTTGACAGGTGGGACCCACTGGTCAGTTTGACCTAGTCAGCCATCCTGTTGACTGCTGACGTCACAGTGATAATTTATTTAATTCCAGAAAATGTTTAAACCTTTAGAAATTGATAGAAAAATATCCGTAACTCGGATGGAAATGTTTCCTACATGAAAGTTGCTCAGAAAAACGTGACGAATCCGAATACGCGGTCCGTTCATCTGTCACATGCCCCTAGAATGATGAACATGGAACATTCCCCCTCCGGTCATCTGTGTGACACAGGTCCGGAACCGGGAATACCTTCCCGGTTGAATTACCCCTTCACCAATAACGTCTAGGACCGCGTTAGAACACGTCTAGATATGCTTGTTGTCCTGTTATGCACTTGCTTGCTATGTATTTACTGTTTCTCCCCCCTCTTCTCTTCGGTAGACCCTGTGGTGGCTGCCGATGCCGCTGTGATCGACTACGTCACCGACAACTCCTTCTTGTCTGAGCAACCAGGCAAGCCCCCCTTTTGATCATCCCGATATCGGCCATTCCTTTCTCTCATGCTTTCATTAGATTTTCCTATTGTTATTGTTTGCTCCTATTCTGATGCATAGCCTGCTTTTGTAACCTGCTCATTGCACCTTACCTGCTTATCCTAAACTGCTTAGTATAGGTTGGTTAGTGATCCATCAGTGACCCCCACCTTGTCCTTGTTGCCCCTGCTTCATCATCGAAGACCCGATCAACAGGATCGAAGACCAAGCCCCGACACCGCACATCAATTTCCCCTTAGTTGCTCGGCACTACTGGGTTACTATCGAGTGCCGGGGGTGAGACCTCATCAGCACTTCTGATGTTACCCTGTAGTGTAGCTATTCAGTCATGGTCATCGAGGGTGATTCCGCCTTAACCACTTCCGATACGACTCTGTCATGCAACCCCTCTAGTGTGAACTTCGAGGGTGGTTCCTCTTACGTTCACCTTGATGATTAAACTGAGTGGAATCCGTCAAGGGTGATTCCTCAGGTTTTCCCCTTGGTGTTAGACACACAGTTACTATGGTTACTATGACTTACACTGAACCCTGTTACTGAAGACGGGTCGGCCCTGAGGGGTACTCGCGCGAGCATATTTGTGAGTGATGAGGAGTCGGGTTGACCTAGAGGGTGCCCGCGAGATAATTACGAGGCGTGGCCGGGCATTCCTAGCCCTTGCCGCAAGTCCTCGAGACGGGGCAACGGGGTCACATCTTTCGTGAGTCTCTGCTTGTTACCGCGCGTTCCTAATCCACTACGATTTGGATATTTGATTAGAGGGGCCTCTGGCCTGGTAGCACTAACCATCACGTGGGCATAGAATGGGCGTTCTACGTCGTATGCATCAGCCGAAGCTTAATAGACGTCAGCGACTAAGCGGCGCGCGCCGGGTTGGACTGGTAAGCTCCTGCCTTTTTAGGGAGGTAGCTAGGTCTGCTCACCGGCCACGTTCGCAACATGCAGGAGTTCCCGGGGAGATGGCCCATGACGCCTGGGGGCATTGGTTTAGTCCGGCGTGCTGACCTCTCTATTAAGCCTAAGTCGGGTAGCGGCATATTGTTTGGCCGAGGCCGGGCATGACCCAGGAAAGTGTGTCCGGCCGGAGTTAATCGAGCGTGGTGGGTAAGTAGGTGCACCCCTGCAGGGAAGAAAACATCTATCGATAGCCTGTCCTACAGTAACGGACACTTGGAGTTGTGTCCCGATCGATACAACTAGAACTGGATACTTGTGATGAGAACTGGATGGTGATGAGAATTGGATTGTGATGACACTTGGATAGTATGGCTCTGGGATTGCTTTCTCACAGGGAGTCGAGAAAGGATCTCTGGCCGAGGTTGATAACACTACTACTACTTTACTTTAAGCTACTCTACTCCCTCCTGTTGCTACAAGATGGTGGTTTCCAGAAGATGCTAGTCTTCGATAGGACTAGGTTCTCCCCTCTATTCTGGCATTTCTGCAGCCCAGTCCACATATACCGTCTTCCTTTTATAATGTTGCATATGTAGTGTAGATCCTTGCTTGCGAGTACTTTGGATGAGTACTCACGGTTGCTTTGCTCCCCCTTTTGCCCTTTCTTCTTCTTTCCAGTCGATGCAACCAGATGTCGGAGCCCAGGAGCCAGATGCCATCGTCGATGCCTACTACTACGTGGACACCGCCGACGACCAGGAGTAGTTAGGAGGCTCCCAGGCAGGAGGCCTTGCCTTTTCGATCGTAGATGCCTTTTGTGCTAGCCTTCTTAAGGCAAACTTGTCTAACTTATGTCTGTACTCAGATATTGTGGCTTCCACTGACTCTTGTGTTTTCGAGCTTATGTATTCGAGCCCTCGAGGCCCATGGCTTGTAATATAAAGCTTTTATTATTTTAATTTGTGTCTAGATTGTTTTGTGATATCTTCCCGTGAGTCCTTGATCTTGATCGTACACATTTGCATGTATGATTAGTGTACGATCGAATAGAGGGCGTCACAAGTTGGTATCAGAGCCGACTGCCTGTAGGTAGCCCCCTTCCAACTCCTTGGCAGATGTTGAGTCTAGTGAATGAAAAACTTTTACTAACTTGGTTGTGTGGCTTACGGGCCCACGTCGCCATTGGGTGGTATTAGGATCTTTTATTCCTCGTCTATACTCTAGGACTCTGATCTCTCGTCTATTCGGGTTAAACATTTTACTAAGTCTGACATTAGGATCTCATACCCACTTTCTCCCGGAGAGACCCTTCATTCCAGATGATCGCCTGCTTCATCAGAAGATTCCGAAGATACTCCTTGATGTTTTCCTGAGACCCTTGTGCCCACCGCCTTTGCAATTCCCTGCCACCGATATATCCTTATGGATAATTACATACAGTTGTCGTTCATACCTTTGTCCCTAGTTGCTCTTGTTTCTAAAAGATGCCCCGAAATACTCTGCGTGGTCCTGAGAACCCCTTCTGCAATTGCCTTGAAGTTCTTTGCCACATGAATACCCCTACGAATAATTCATCTCAATTATCGAATATTCTTCATCCCAAGTTGTTTGAGTGTTTCACAAAAATCTTCGAAATCCTATTCGATCTTCCGAAAATCCTTAGCAGCTTATTGCTCTTGAAATTCTTGCTTTCTTGCATTATGGTTAAATCCCATAAGTATAGTAATCTTATTGGCATCCTTTGTCATTATCATTTGAGTCTGTTGATTCAATATGACGCGGATGCTTGCAATCCTCAGTCGGATCATAGAATTCATCCTTCCGGCTTGGACGTCATTTGACCAAGAGTTGTTTCTCGACCAATCAAATTGTCGTCAGTTGTATCCCTAGGGCTATTCCACTTACTTATCTTTTGATCAGAGCGTCTGCTTCTGATCTTCTATTTTTGAAATCATGATTTCTTTGCATTTAAAGCATCGAATTATTCATATGTTTCTATAATCCGAAGCCTGTGCATTCCTTCTTCTTCTGGTTGAGTATCGATACTCACATCAGATCCAATGTGGACCGCCAGATCCTTTGTTGGATTTTATCTGACAACGTCCTTCATATTCAATAACTTCTTGGAGCCTTTCCTTAGATACATAAAGCCTTTGGTAAAATGTATCCTCTGCCTTCTCAACCATGCTCTGCCTTCGAGCTTGTGTTATTTTACTCGTGGAGTTTGTGGTATATGTTCCCAAGATGCCCCTATGGGCTTGACCAATGCCTTCCTTAATCCATGTGAACCCGAGAGTTTTCACGAGTCTTACTCTTCTGGCGTTTTGCCATCTAGAATTTCAACACTACGACTTCATCGAAAACAAGAAGTGAATGGAAGGTTATGCATTGAAGAAGTGGGAGTCGACCTTGAACTTTGTGTTCATGCCCATGGACCCAATGTGGAACTTATCATGGAAGCTTCTTGTGATAATAATAATCCCCTTGTTATAAGTTCATCTGGTAACTATGTTTGGTCCTTTGAAACCGTGGTTCTGACCATGATTGTTCCCCTTTGATTCCATTTCTCGGAAAAGTTAAAGCACTTGTCTTCTGCAGATCAATGCATCTTCGCAACCTCTATCTTGACCTTCCTTCGAGTATTACCCTCCAGTATCTCGAGAATATCAAAGAACTGAGTTGCTTCCTATGAGTATTCATCTAGTATTACTTCTCACTGATTTCAGATTCCCCCCCCCCCCGAGTTCTGAGTTATTAGTCGCTCGAGAACACTGAAAAGATAATCGATTCCGCACTCTGATTCAATAACTCTAAGTAATTTTCATTGCTTACGAGTTTAATAATCCTTCAAGTCATTCCTAGCCTGGCCGGCTATATCATTATCGTGCTAAATTTCAACTGTGCTACCTGGTCCATCCTGGAGCAGGATTTTCGACGACGAGCTAAGCTTATGTCGATCTTCCTCATCATACCATTTCACCATGAACAACAAGCTTGCTTTCGAGTTTGTGTCGTACCCATGGTACCAATAACCTTTCACTTCATCATTCCTTTAACTTGATGTCATCGCCGATCGATTACATCTTCATGAAATCTCTTGACATATGTGTCGTGATCATCACCAACATTCTGAGCTGTTCCAGGATATCAATCAAATTCATGATGAGAAATACCATCCTTGCCCCTTGATGAATTGTTCCTGAGCCCACCGGCCACAAAATCATCTTTTTCTTGCTGAAATTGTACGACTTATTTTATAAGTTGTTCCGATGGATCCTTTGTGTATCCGAAGTCTGACCTTTCCCTGATGACCATGTCGACACTATCCCGAAGCATGTGTGTGGTACTCCGATTATCAACAAGAACATTGGGAGCGCAATGCTAGCTGTTCTTGATCAATTATCCAAACACCGTTGTATGGGTAAACCTCATAAATTCCTTGCCCCCCTTTATCTAAATGCTTTTGAACTTGCTGCCATATCATGTATATCCTGCTCCGCTTCCCCTTGGGAAGGATATACTCCCAATTCTTTTTTTAAACACATTTTCCTTTCCAATGTTGTGATTAATCTAATGATCAACTTTTCTTTTCCATTGTTTTGTTTAACCCTTCTTGTGATCTATATGATATAAGAAGTAATAATTCCCTGCTTATGTAAACACCTCGGTGTACAACACTATCAGTAAGACCCTGTTACTATTGTTGATGACATTCCAGTGTCAGGACCGGTTTTCCAATAAAACATTTATTGAGAAACCGACCCTTATATCAAACCAGTATAGAAGAATCCTTCTTACTGGTGGGCAAATCCTTGATACAGAATTCCAGAAGTACTAAATATTATACAAGTTTGAGCTGAGGTTGCTCAACAATTTATTACAAGCATGCCGATATAATACATAAGGGCGGATATGACACAAGGAGTATGGTGGCATAACTACTGACTCGTAATAAAAGTGGTGGTGGATATGTCACAGCGAAATGGGTGACAAGCCTCCTAAATTTTACAGCTCATCGAGCGTCGGAGTGAGGCTCGATGATTTTATTGGTGTAGCGGAAGCGTATATAACACAAGTGACCAATTCCAGGATCACATGGAACTGACTGGGACTCCTCTAGGCGTCGGACTCGCTATCGAACTCTTCATCCATAAGATCGCCTTCGTCAACATCTGGCCAAATCAACAAGCCAGGTGAGTACTTTGAATGTACTCGCAAGACAGTTTGGACATAAGAGATAACAAATGCAAACATGATGCACATGAGCAGATTAGTAATGCGCACTCAGATGATAAATTGCACTGCATGATAAATAAAAAGGAATTCAGGCGGTAGTCCTCCCGAAATCCCAATAAAATAGTTGAAGACCGATCGGGTGTCTGAAGCAACGCCTCGAAAGGTAAAATAAATTAACAATGCCGCAGTCGGGCGTCAGAGCGACACCACATAAAGGGCTCATATTGAAATATAAACGACAGTGCGTGCCACAGTCGGACGTCTAAGCGACATCTCGAAAAGGGCTTATATCAAAAGTAAATAGCCAGAATGCCACAGTCGGACGTCTGAGCGACATCACATAAAGGGCTTATATCAAAGTAAATAATAAGAGTGCCACAGTCGGACGTCTGAGCGACATCACATAAAGGGCTTATATCAAAAGGAAATAACAAGAGTGCCACAGTCGGACGTCTGGGCGACATCACATAAAGGGCTTATATCAAAAGTAAATAACAAGAGTGCCACAGTCGGACTTCTGAGTGACATCACATAAAGAGCTTATATCAAAGTAAATAACAAGAGTGCCACAGTCGGACGTCTGAGCGACATCACATAAAGGGCTCATATTTCATTACTCGAATTCAAGTAGCTCATGAATTTAAATCATCTCAAGGGAATACTCACGTATGTAATAATAAACTGGTTAGTCCATCCACAGGAATAACATTCAGCCGGGTTTACCATTCATGTTTATTCACCGGGGATTTTCATTGAGACTGACAAAGAGACTGACGCTGAGACGGACGTTGAGACTGATACTGATACTGATATGGATATGTTGACCAAGATCCTTGACCATGGACACAGTACTCAGATGGGTTTTGACTCTGCAGAGTTTGTACTCTTTAACCATAGCCAACGGATTTCAGTAGTCACAAAGGACTAGTTCCTTTTACGGTATTTTAGGAGAAACACATCTAACCAGTACACACCCATTCCACATTCCGCTGCCAGGGATCACCCTAGGCAACGTTCAAGAAAAACTTTAAGACGGGGAGGCCACAACCTCGAGTAGCATGGGATCAAATTTATATCGCGCGCTCTAAGGGGTGCCCCCCTCTCGGTCCCAACCGGAAACACCCATGCCCCCTGACCGGATGACGGGCTTTAATCCAGGCCATGGAACCCTCATCACAGCCCCTCTATTTGGTGTGTATGAGGAAAGAGGTTTGCAACTTACTAAACCGTATTCTTTGCAGAAAACATGTGGCAGCACGAAAAGGGGACGGACGGTAACGTGGCTTGATCCACGTTAACACTGGAGTTTAACGGTTGACATAAGACTGGCATGCTTCAACAATACCATCTTACCACCTTTCATGTCACCACATGATCATGTTATCTCCCATCAAATGATCACATCAAGTTTCGAAGCATACTGGTAGTTGCCTTGCATGCAATATAACACTCACTGATGCTCATATAAACATGCCATGAACTAACTATTCAAGCAAACATGCAAAACACTCATCATATCAAAGGTTCAAACATGCTTGCCTGGTTCGGAGCAGTCGGTGTCTAGCTCGGTGAAGTTTGCGGCTCCGTCACCTCCTCCGGTATCTACGGTATAAAGAGAACGCGTACTAACGTAAATACCGAGTGTGCATAAAAGTTGTTCCAAATATTTTTCAAATAAATATGATAAAAAAACTAGACAGAAAAATAAAGCTGACAGAAAAAGAATCAACTCAAAATCATCTTTTGTTTAAAAGTTATTAAGGTTTTAGTCCAGGGACCCATCTGTAATGAAACAGAAACTTTCCAGGGGCTAGTTCATAAAAAGGACAGAAAACGCCTCAGTTAGAAAACGTATTTTGCCCGAAGGGGCTTTCAGAAAACGTTTCGAAAAAAGAGAAAAAGCTGACGAGGGGGTCCCACCCGTCAGGTTTGAATTTCAAACAGAGCAAACCGGCGCTCGATGACCGCGGTGGCCGCCGGCGTCGATCCCCGGCGAGGTAGGGGAAGTGGTTGGTACCTACGGACTCACGGTGCTCTTCCGCAACTGTGGGTAGTGGAATTGGTCATCGGCGAGCACCACGTCGATGGCGGCCTCGACTCCGGCGGACGGTGGTTCGGGTGGTGATGGATCTCGCCGAGGAGGGCTGCAACCATGAAATTGGGGCTCGGGTTAGAAGAGTGGGTGCATGATGAGGCTGCTGGCAAGGTTTGGGAGGCGGGGGTGGTCTCACCAGAGGGAATCGTGCCGGAGCCCAAAGCGGATCGGGGCGGCCGGAGTCGGGGAAGAAGGCCTCCCCGAGGTCTCCCTAGTAGCTAGGTGTGGCTCTGGTGAGGTGTAGGAGTGGTGCTGGGTCGAAGGCGAGCTCGAGGCTCCCTTTTATAGATGGTCCGAGGCGGTTGCCGAGAACGGGATAACTCCGGCGTTGATTACGGCGAGGCAGCGGTCGAACGGAGGTTTTAGGCGACTGGGCAGCTACGGATTGGTCTACTGGTCCCATCCAGAGGCTAATCTTGGTAAAACTTGGGTGATACTCCAGGCCTTCGACGGAACGGCCTCACGGGCTCGTCGGCGGCAGAGAGCGCGCTCTACGCATCTCAGGCCACGGCGACAGTGCTGCAGCGCGTCCAGAGAAGAGGACGGCCACGCGGAGGCTCCTGGTGGTGTGGGCGGTGCTGGACGGCGCCGTACCTCGCTGAGCTTCTCTGGCGGCCGCAGCGAGCGTTGCTGTCGCCGCTCACGGGGGCGGTGTACCTCTGCCAGCTCACCGCCGACGCTCGCAACCGTCCAGATGACCGTGCGGCGCGATGGATAAGAAGAAGGAGCAGTGAGCAAGAGGCCAGAGCGAGCACTGGTGAGATTGACGCCGAGGCTCTGAAGAAAACGACGCTGTCGACTGAACCCAACACTGAAACTCTGAATTTTCTGAATTTGAACAGAAACAGTGCATGCCAACTGTTCGATGAAATGATTCTGGCATGTGGAAAATTTTCTGGAGCTGATCTTTGGTGAGGTGGTCTCTCAATGCATCTGGGGGCTGCCTGATTTATCTCAGAATTTTTGGAGAAGAAAAATAATGAATTTCACCCAAAATGGCAAATCTGGTCCAAACTTGCAGCAAGCAAAATTTGAAAATTTGAATTGTGGACAAGTGGATCTTGAGGGATCTAGGTTGGGGGTACTAAGGACTAGTCAGAGGAGTTTGTTTGGAACCAAAACTCAAAAGGGATCTGGTGGTTCCTTTGTAAATCACTAAGGTTCAAAATAAATGACAGAAATAGTTTTGAGGATAAAATAAATAGAGTCAAAATCAAAATGGGTTGAACTTGCTGGGATTGGATATTTGACTTGACTCAAAGTGGAGGGAGGGGTTTTGGAAGAAAATTTTCAACCTAGGTCATGGCAAGAAAAAAAATTTGAATGAGGAAGAATCAATTCATAAGTCATATGGTTATTTTTAAAAGAAAGGATTTCAAAGGCTTTCCCAAAGAAAATATTTGTGTTGAGTTAACACTAAATGAAAAGCCCTCAAGACCAAAGTAAATGTTGGGAAGAACACATAAAATACTTGCCTTAAAGGTTTTTGAGAAGGAGAGGTTTAAAAAAAATTTAATAACCTCCTTCCCCTAAAAAGGAAATTAATAAAACCAAATAAATTTTTTTTGGGGTGTTACAACACCTACCCCCTTAGGAAAAATCTCGTCCCCGAGATTTCAGCTGATCCTTAAATAGGTGTGGGTACTCTATCCGAAGAAAATCCTCTCTTTCCCATGTTGCTTCATCCGCGGTGTGATTGCTCCACTGAACCTTGAAAACTTAATTGTTTTCTGACGAGTCCTCCTTTCAGACTCCTCCAGTATTTTTATTGGACGTTCCATGTAGGTGAGGTCTGGTTGCACATCAATGTTCTCATGAGACACCTGCTTCTCGGGGTTTCTTACACATTTCCTTAACTGTGAGACGTGGAACACGTCGTGGACGTCTGACAGCTCTTTGGGTAGGTCTAGCTGGTAGGCTACTGTGCCTCTTCGTGCAACTACACAGAAGGGTCTAATAAATCTTGGGGCTAGCTTTCCTTTAACTTTGAACCGTTGCAGGCCCCTCATAGGAGATACTCGTAGATACACATATTCACCGGGTTCAAAGCTGACTTCACGATGCTTTCGATCGTAATAACTCTTTTGTCGGCTTTGAGCTGTCTTGAGTCGGTCCCTGGTTAGTCTAACTTTCTCCTCGGCTTCCTTGAGCATGTCTGGGCCGAAGATACGACTGTCTCCTATTTCTGACCAATTTAATGGAGTACGACATCTCCGCCCGTACAAGGCTTCAAAAGGTGCCATTTGTAGACTGGCTTGGTAATTGTTGTTGTATGCGAACTCGGCATATGGCAAGCTTTCTTCCCAACTGGTTCCATAGGTGAGAACCCATGCTCTCAGCATGTCCTCTAGAATTTGGTTCACGCGTTCAGTTTGTCCATCAGTCTGGGGGTGGTATGCTGTACTGAATGCTAGTTGAGTCCCCAGAGCTTGTTGTAAATCATCCCAAAATCTAGAGACGAATGGAGTGCCTTGTCGGATATTATAGTCTTTGGAACTCCATGCAGGCAAACTATACGGGAGAGGTAAAGCTTGGCAAGCTTCTGAGTGGTGTGGGTTGTCTTTACCGGGATGAAATGTGCCACTTTAGTTAATCTATCGGTGATGACCCATATGGCATCATTTCCATGTTGTGACCGAGGTAGTCCGACAACAAAATCCATTCCAATTTCGTCCCATTTCCACTCAGGTATCCTGTTTGGCTGTAATAGCCCTGCTGGTTTTTGGTGCTCGGCTTTAATGCGTTGACATGAATCACAACATGCAATGAATGTGGCTATATCCCTCTTCATACCGTGCCACCAAATTTTTTCCTGGATGTCCTTGTACATTTTGGTCCCTCCAGGGTGGATTGAATATGGAGCGGTGTGGCCTTCGGTTAGAATTTGCTGTTTGAGGCCCTCTATGTTTGGTACGCAAAGTCTGTCCTCGTACCATAATATTCCCTCATCGTCTACGACGAATTCTGAAGCTTTGCCCAGAATCACTTTTTTCTTTATGCCTTCAATGCTGGGATGTCCATGCTGAGATTTCTTAATTTGTTCCATTAGGGTGGGCTGTATTTCCAGATTTGACACGTTGCCTGAGTGACCATCAGCAAGTTGAGTTTGGGGAACTCCTACTGAAATTCAGGCCTCAAGTTCTGTAGACTGTCGTTGCCCGAGCTGGGGTTTCGACTAAGAGCGTCTGCCACTACATTCGCTTTTCCTGGATGGTAGTGAATGCCAACATCATAATCTTTGACTAATTCCAACCAGCGTCGTTGCCGTAAATTGAGTTCTGGTTGTGTGAAAATATATTTGAGGCTTTTATGATCAGTTTATATTTCACAATGATTCCCAAGCAAAAAATGCCTCCACTCTTTGTGTGCATGGATGACTGCTGCCAACTCCAAGTCATGAGTAGGATAATTTTCTTCATGCTTTCGTAGTTGCCTAGAAGCATATGCGACAACTTTGCCGTCTTGCATCAATACGCACCCGAGGCCCTTCCGGGATGCGTCACAATACACTTCAAAACTTTTGTGTATGTCTGGCACAACCAATACCGGTGCTGTTGTTAATTTCCTTTTGAGTTCTTGGAAACTTTTCTCGCACGCTTCAGTCCATACAAATGTCTTATCCTTCTTGAGTAACTATGTCATTGATTTTGCTATGGTGGAGAATCCCTCAATAAACCTTCGGTAATATCCAGCCATTCCTAGGAAACTTCGTACATCTATTACGTTGGCTGTTGGTTTCCAGCCAAGTACGGCCTTGACTTTTTCTGGGTCTACGGCAACACCTTCTTGGGTCAACAAATGGCCTAGAAAACCAACCTGTCTTAACCAAAATTCACATTTGCTGAACTTGGCGTATAATTGATGTTTCCTCAATTCTCCCAGTACAATTCTAAGATGTTCAGCATGTTCTTCCGGTGTCTTTGAGTATACCAGAATATCATCAATGAACACCACAACAAATTTGTCCATAAATTTCATAAACACTTTGTTCATGAGGTGGACAAAATATGCGGGGGCGTTTGTCAGTCCAAACGGCATTACTGTAAATTCATACAATCCATATCTGGAGGTGAATGCTGTCTTGGGGATATCTTCTGTCCGTACCTTTAATTGATGATACCCCGATCTTAAATCAATTTTCGAGAAAACCTTGGCTTGTGCGAGCTGGTCAAATAAATCATTTATCCGTGGTATCGGATATTTGTTTTTGATGGTGACCATGTTGAGTGCTCGATAGTCTATACATAACCTCAGTGTCCCATCTTTTTTTTCTTTGCAAATAATACTGGTGAACCCCAAGGTGAGGAGCTGGCTCGTATAAATCCTTTGTCCAGTAATTCTTTTATTTGCTTCTTTAATTCTACCAACTTGGAGGGTGCCATTCTGTAAAGGTTTCTTGTAAATGGGGGTGGTTCCAGGTAATAGTTCAATGATGAACTCTATTTCCCGGTCTGGTGGCATGCCTGGTAGTTCTTCGGGAAATACGTCAGGGAACTCACACACCACTGGAAATTTTCTTAACTCTGAAATGTCCACCTTGTTCAACTTTCGTTGTCGTGACATTGGTCTTTCTTGAGCTGCAACTTTTATCGTCTTGCCGTGATGATGAGTAAGAATTACCGTCCGATTGAAGCAGTCGATAAATCCCTTGTTGGTGGTTAACCAGTCCATTCCTAGGATAACATCCAGTCCTTTATTTTCCAATACAATGAGTTTTGCCTGAAACTTTAGTCCTTCAAACTCAATAACCACACCTTGGCAGTAACTCTGAGTGATTTGCTTATTCCCGGGGGACTTGATGATCATGGTTTTTTCCAAAGGAAGCATCGAAAAATCATGTTGCAAAACAAAACTCTTTGAAATGAACGAGTGAGAAGCTCCAGAATCAAGCAAAACCGTGGCAGGTATTGTGTTGACAAGGAACATACCGAGTACGATATCCGGGGCATTCTGTGCTTCCTCCTTGGTCACATGGTTCAAGTGACCCTTCTTGTGATTGTTATTGGGGTTGAAGTTGTTACGCTTGGGAGCTGGATTATTTCCACCGTTGTTCGGCTTGGGGGCCGAGTTCCTTGGTTTTGGGCACTGTTTGGCATAGTGTCCTTCCTCTCCACAAGCATAGCAAGTAACACCTGGGCGATACGTAAAATCCTTGTCCCTTGCATGAAATTTTTTGGTTGGGCTTGGAACATTGGTCGTGGATTTGTTTGCTCCATTTTTCTGAAAACCAGTCTTGTTCCGGTTGTTGCGAGCATGAGTAGTCTTGTCCCTTTTGCGCTTGCGAAAATCCTCCAAGCTGCGGCGCTCATTTTCCAATGTAATAGCCTTGTCCACAAGCATTTTGAAATCTGGAAAGGTGTGTACGACCAGTGGCATTTAAGTGCTGGTGCCAGACCGTCCAAAAATTTCTCCATCTTTTTATTTTCAGTCATATGCTCTTCGTTGGCATAACGAGATAATTGAGTAAACTGACTATTGTACTCAGTCACTGTCATGCTTCTCTGCTTGAGGTCATCAAACTCCCTTTTCTTGATCTTCATAATGCTTCTGGGAATATGCACCCCACGAAAACCTTCTTTAAATTCTTCCCAGGTGATGTTATTTTCATTGGGGTGCATGTGTAGAAAATTTTCCCACCATGATGCAGCTGCTCCAGTGAGGTAGTGAGGTGCATAAAGTACCTTCTCACGGTCCGAACATTGTGCAATAATTAATTTCCTTTCAATGTCTCGAAGCCAATCATCGGCCTCGAGAGGTCTATCAGTGTGAGAGAATGTTGGGGGACGTGTCTTTTGTAGTTCAGACAATTTGGAATGCTGCTGGTATGGTTCACGGTGATTTCCCATATTGATAACATGGTTCCTCATTTCTTGATGCTGCTGCTGGCTTTGCTCATAAAGGTGGCATACTTGAGAAAATGCTGCTTCACTCCCTTGCTGACTTGACTGCCCCTGTGTGAAATTGTGGCTTGTCTGGGTACCATAATTTTCTTCCGGTGGACTTGGCATGGAACGAGTCCAGGGACGAGGCATTTTCCACTCTGGGGTATTTTTGCAAAACTCATGAGAAAAACCGAGTGGCAAAATGAATAATTTTGCAAAGGCGGAATTTTAAAAGACTCCAAGATTTTTCAAGAAAAATACTTGATTGCGCATGGAGAAGGACTGCTCAGTACATATCTTACACGCGAGTCGTAATTATATAATACATCACTCAGGATGTGCGTACACATTCCTGACATGTTATTTAGGCTAGTGCACTTCTCTGAGTTCCTACATGATGCGCACACAAACTACTTCTCACCAAACCTATGTACATATAAACATATCATACAAGCTGGCACATCGCACGGCTGCTAGGCGCACTCAGTCGGAGATGGTGAAAACTTCCCTCGGCCTGCCGAGGGTAAGACCCAGTGGTGCAGGAGACTCAACCTCCTCCTCTCTAATAGGCTCCAGGCGCGAAGTACTGCGTTGAGGAGTTGGTGCGGGTGCGGTAGGTGGTGCAGCTCTGACTGGAGTAGGAGCAATGACTTGGTCAAACTCCTCAGTGGTAGGCAGGCGGCGAGCGGTGGCTAGGATGGCAGGTGCATAGGATGCTGAGGACGAGACGTAAGTCAGTGGTGGTGCTGTATGGAGGAGCTCCCTCCTGTTGGCGGAACAACCCTGCACGAAGTCCATACGAGCAACCACAAAGTCGTCCACGAGGTTATCAAAAGCTGCCTCAAGAGCTTTGAGATACTCAACAAGCATCTCACTAGCCTCATCTCTCTCTCCCCTAGCGCAAGCGAATGCATAGTGACATGTGTAAGGCACGTGGCATGGGAGGTAGAGGTAGCGGCGAGTCTTCATCGAAGGGAGCGCATCCCGGAGACGAGCTATCGCCTCACGGGCAGCCATCTGCATGGCATGCCTCTCCGTAGGCATGGCCCTTCCCACAAAACAGAAGCGGCGTGACTCAGAATGTCCTCCCTTGAAGTGCACCACGGCCTGGTGCATAGACACGCTGTCGCTGATCTTGTGCTGGTAGAGTGTGAACTCTGGACGAGCCGATGGCCCGATCGCGAGCTTGTTGATGGAGACGAGAAGCTTGATAAACCCCTCAGGCACATTGGCGAACACCTGTGACTCGCAGTCGTTGCCAGCCATCTACAAAAGTAGACAAAAATTCTGGATAGTCAAATCATAAATTTATGATCACCAACAGAAAATTGCTACGTTTGCAAAATGCTAAACTAGCGCTTATTACGCTAATAACCGATTAGCGATCGCACCTAGTGGCTTCCTACAGTCAGCCTGGCTCTGATACCAAGGTTGTCAGGACCGGTTTTCCAATAAAACATTTATTGAGAAACCGACCCTTATATCAAAGCAGTATAGAAGAATCCTTCTTACTAGTGGACAAATCCTTGATACAGAAATCCAGAAGTACTAAATATTATACAAGGTTGAGCTGAGGTTGCTCAACAATTTAATACAAGCACGCCGATATAATACATAAGGGTGAATATGACACAAGGAGTATGGTGGCATAACTACTGACTCGTAATAAAAGTGGTGGTGGATATGTCACAGCGAAATGGGTGACAAGACTCCTAAATTTTACAGCTCATCGAGCGCCGGAGTGAGGCTCGATGATTTTATTGGTGTAGCGGAAGCGTATATAACACAAGTGACCAATTCCAGGATCGCACGGAACTGACTGGGACTCCTCTAGGCGTCGGACTCGCTATCGAACTCTTCATCCATAAGATCGCCTTCGTCAACATCTGGCCAAATCAACAAGCCAGGTGAGTACTTTGAATGTACTCGCAAGACAGTTTGGACATAAGATATAACAAATGCAAACATGATGCACGTGAGCAGATTAGTAATGCGCACTCAGATGATAAATTGCACTGCACGATAAATAAAAAGGAAGTCAGGCGGTAGTCCTCCCGAAATCCCAATAAAATAGCCGAAGACCGATCGGGTGTCTGAAGCGACGCCTCGAAAGGTAAAATAAATTAACAATGCCGCAGTCGGGCGTCAGAGCGACACCACATAAAGGGCTCATATTGAAATATAAACGACAGTGCATGCCACAGTCGGACGTCTAAGCCACATCTCGAAAAGGTCTTATATCAAAAGTAAATAGCAAGAATGCCACAGTCGGACGTCTGAGCGACATCACATAAAGGGCTTATATCAAAGTAAATAACAAGAGTGCCACAGTCGGACGTCTGAGCGACATCACATAAAGGGCTTATATCAAAAGTAAATAACAAGAGTGCCATAGTCGGACGTCTGGGCGACATCACATAAAGGGCTTATATCAAAAGTAAATAACAAGAGTGCCACAGTCGGACGTCTGAGCGACATCACATAAAGGGCTTATATCAAAGTAAATAACAAGAGTGCCACAGTCGGACATCTGAGCGACATCACATAAAGGGCTTATATCAAAAGTAGACGGACGGTAACGTGGCTTGATCCACGTTAACACTGGAGTTTAACGGTTGACATAAGACTGGCATGCTTCAACAATACCATCTTACCACCTTTCATGTCACCACATGATCATGTTATCTCCCATCAAATGAGCACATCAAGTTTCGAAGCATACTGGTAGTTGCCTTGCATGCAATATAACACTCACTGATGCTCATATAAACATGCCATGAACTAACTATTCAAGCAAACATGCAAAACACTCATCATATCAAAGGTTCAAACATGCTTGCCTGGCTCGGAGCAGTCGGTGTCTAGCTCGGTGAAGTTTGCGGCTCCGTCACCTCCTCCGGTATCTACGGTATAAAGAGAACGCGTACTAACGTAAATACTGAGTGTGCATAAAACTTGTTCGAAATATTTTTCAAATAAATATGATAAAAAAACTAGACAGAAAAATAAAGCTGACAGAAAAAGAATCAACTCAAAATCATCTTTTGTTTAAAAGTGATTAAGGTTTTAGTCCAGGGACCCATCTGTAATGAAACAGAAACTTTCCAGGGGCTAGTTCATAAAAAGGACAGAAAACGCCTCAGTTAGAAAACGTATTTTGCCCCAAGGCGTTTTCAGAAAACGTTTCAAAAAAGAGAAAAAGCTGAGGAGGGGGTCCCACCCGTCAGGTTTGAATTTGAAACAGAGCACACCGACGCCCGAGGACCGCGGTGGCCGCCGGCGTCGATCCCTGGCGAGGTAGGGGAAGTGGTTGGTACCTACGGACTCACGGTGCTCTTCCGCACCTGTGGGTGGTGGAGTTGGTCGTCGGCGAGCACCACGTCGACGGCGGCCTCTACTCCGGCGGACGGTGGTTCGGGTGGTGATGGATCTCGTCGAGGAGGGCTGCAACCATCAAATTGGGGCTCGGGTTAGAAGAGTGGGTGCATGATGAGGCTGCTGGCAAGGTTTGGGAGGCGGGGGTGGTCTCACCAGAGGGAATCGTGCCGGAGCCCAAAGCGGATCGGGGCGGCCGGAGTCGGGGAAGAAGGCCTCCCAGAGGTCTCCCTAGTAGCTAGGCGTGGCTCTAGTGAGGTGTAGGAGTGGTGCTGGGTCGAAGGCGAGCTCGAGGCTCCCTTTTATAGCCGGTCCGAGGCGGTTGCCGAGAACGGGATAACTTCGGCGATGATTACGGCGAGGCAGCGGTCGAACGGGGGTTTTAGGCGACTGGGCAGCTACGGATTGGTCTACTGGTCCCATCCAGAGGCTATTCTTGGTACAACTTGGGCGATACTCCAGGCCTTCGACGGAACGGCCTCACGGGCTCGTCGGCGGCAGAGAGCGCGCTCTGCGCATCTCATGCCACGGCGACGGTGCTGCAGCGCGTCCAGAGAAGAGGACGGCCACGTGGAGGCTCCTGGTGGTGTGGGCGGTGCTGGACGGCGCCGTACCTCGCTGAGCTTCTCTGGCGGCCGCAGCGAGCGTTGCTCTCGCCGCTCACGGGGGCAGTGTACCTCAGCCAGCTCACCGCCGACGCTCGCAACCGTCCATACGACCATGCGGCGCGATGGATAAGAAGAAGGAGCAGTGAGCAAGAGGCCAGAGCGAGCACTGGTGAGATTGACGCCGAGGCTCTGAAGAAAACGACGCTGTCGACTGAACCCAACACTGAAACTCTGAATTTTCTGAATTTGAACAGAAATAGTGCATGCCAACTGTTCGATGAAATGATTCTGGCATGTGGAAATATTTTCTGGAGCTGATCTTTGGTGAGGTGGTCTCTCAATGCATCTGGGGGCTGCCTGATTTATCTCAGAATTTTTGGAGAAGAAAAATAATGAATTTCACCCAAAATGGCAAATCTGGTCCAAACTTGCAGCAAGAAAAATTTGAAAAATTTGAATTGTGGACAAGTGGATCTTGAGGGATCTAGGTTGGGGGTACTAAGGACTAGTCAGAGGAGTTTGTTTGGAACCAAAACTCAAAAGGGACCTGGTGGTTCCTTTGTAAATCACTAAGGTTCAAAATAAATGACAGAAATAGTTTTGAGGATAAAATAAATAGAGTCAAAATCAAAATGGGTTGAACTTGCTGGGATTGGATATTTGACTTGACACAAAGTGGAGGGAGGGGTTTTGGAAGAAAATTATCAACCTAGGTCATGGCAAGAAAAAAAATTTGAATGAGGAAGAATCAATTCATAAGTCATATGGTTATTTTTAAAAGAAAGGATTTCAAAGGCTTTCCCAAAGAAAATATTTGTGTTGAGTCAACACTAAATGAAAAGCCCTCAAGACCAAAGTAAATGTTGGGAAGAACACATAAAATACTTGCCTTCAAGGTTTTTGAGAAGGAGAGGTTTAAAAGAAAATTAAATAACCTCCTTCCCGTAAAAAGGAAATTAATAAAACCAAATAAATTTTTTTTGGGGTGTTACATCCGTTAACCACTGATGGACGAGAACATTGCCTATAGGTCCGCCTCGTTCAACGAGCAGTAAAATGTTTCTCTTCGTCCCTCGCCCTTGGTACCAACGTTGTTGCCAACATAACAGGCATGCTATTATTTGACATGCCTCGCTATCATGACCATGCAAGATGTCAGCGCCCTTCCTACTTTTAACCCACATGGTGGGCCCATAATCCACAGTTCCACAGGATTGAAACCTGACTCTCATGTATATCTTTCATTCCGAAATATTGTTGCATTTGGCTTCGTATCATGTCACGAGCCACCTTCCGAGAGGTGATCTAATTCCCAATGCTCTGAACCCCCTTCTCACACTCTGTTCAGGTATCAATCGTTTGTCCATTCGGTTGTAACTTCTTATTGTACCTTCATACTTTGCTCTCGATGTTTTATTAAGTTTCAACTCGAGAGATACTTCTGCCTCATTCCCTGAATTTGTTCACCAGATAATTAACCCTATAAGGGTCAGTTCTCCCGAAGTTACTCTTTACTTCCCCACTTAAATCTCGGGACGAGATTTCTTGTAGTGGAGGAGATTTGTAACACCCCCGGTGTCATGCTACAGTAAACCTCTGTGATTAAGCTAACTAAGCATTGCTTGATCACGCTTGATTCAAATCTCATTGAAATTCCACTTTGGAATCAAATTCATTTTAAGTGAATTTTGAAGTTGCACAAAAGTTGCTGCAAAATAGTCCATCATTTAGTAAAAATTCCATAACAAATGATTGTTAAGGAAAACAACATCACCTCCAAGCTAAGATGGACTATAGCAAATTAAAACAGTGCCAACTCAGCAAATTAATTGCTTTTCCATGTTTTTGCAAATTCAATCTAATTCAAACTTCATCCAAACTTTTTGTGGCTGTGCCAAAAATTGCAATGTATTTATGTGGACAATTCCCATATTTAACAAAAATCATTTTGGCACCCCAAATATTACAAAACCCCTTTCTGTAAAAGAAAAGCAGAATTATAAAAAAGAAAAGAAAAGAATAGGCCAGGCTGCACTGTGCACTTGGCCCAGCCGCGCAACAGTGCCAGCCCAGACCACCTACCTCAGCCTTTCGTCCTCCTCCAGCAACAGGAGAAGGCCGAGCCTGCATGGCCGCGGGGCACTCGCCCCCGCGCACTGCTGCACCACGGGTGGATGAGATCAGCCCCCGCCGCTCTCTCTCTCTCTCGCCCAAACCCTAACCCACATCAGATCCCCCTCCTCCTCGCTCTCTCTCGCTCGCTCGCTTCTTTCTCCCCACTGCCCGAGCGCGCTCACCGCCGTTCTCCGTCGTCCCCGCGGCCACCTTGCACCCCCGACATGCCGTAGGCATCCGTCGTCGTCCTCCACGTCGACCGGTGCCTGCCGTTGGAGCCGGGAGGCACCACAGCACTGGATCCACCTCGTCCCCTTCCGCCTCGGCCGCCGGTGATTCCCATCGACCGCGGCCTCCCTCTGCGCTCCCGTTCACTCACGGGGCCTCCTTGCGCCCGCACGGTGAGCACCACACGTCCTCCCCCTGCCTCCTCCTCATTCTCCTGCGCATAACGTCGCCGTCGTGGACGACCGAACGCAGCTCCGCCGTGCCGCTCATCGTTGTCGCTTCCATCGATGCCATGGCCGTCCGAGCACACCATCGTGCTTGGGGCACTCTAGCGGTGCGGCCTGGCGCTTTAGATCATTTGTGCGTGCGCTAGTTCTTCGTTTTCGCGGAGCTACCGTAGACCACCAACGCCGGCGACCTTGCAGCTCCCTGTTCTGGCCATCTCCGGTTGGTCCAGTGGCACCACTCGACGCGCGGCAGCGTCAGTGTTCGAACGCAGGTGGAAATGCGTGATTTGGCGCTCTGTAGCAAAAATCCGATCCTCTCCGGCAAACTTGCCGCCGCGGAGAGCTCGCCGGGGCAACTCCGGCGCCGACCGCCGACGTGGCACACCTGGGGCCACCCCCTGTGTCACTGCTAGTGGGGCCCCTGGCCCCCTGTTGACCAGTTGACCTGGTCAACTGTGCTGACTGGGCAGGCCCCAGCCACTAACGTGCAGGCCCCACCGCTTAATCCTCTAATTAAAATGTTTTAATAATTAAAACTAATTAGTTTAGCTAATTAGTCTATGACAGGTGGGGCCTACCTACTAAATACCTCTGTTTAGTTAGTTTTAAACTTCTGTTAGTCCACTGTCTATGACAGGTGGGACCTACTGGTCAGTTTGACATGGTCAACCGTCCTGTTGACTGCTGACATCACAGTGATGTCATGCTGACGTAGTTTTTCTTTTCTGATAATTTATTTAATTCTAGAAATTGTTTAAACCTTTAGAAATTCATAGAAAAATATCTGTAACTCGGATGGAAATTTTTCCTACATGAAAGTTGCTCAGAAAAACATGACAAATCCGAATACGCGGTCTGTTCATTTGTCACATGCCCCTAGCATGCTGAACAAGGAACATTCCCCCTCCGGTCATCTATGTGACACAGGTCGGGAACCGGGAATACCTTCCCGGTTGAATTCCCCCTTCACCTATAACGTCTAGGACCGCGTTAGAACACGTCTAGATATGCTTGTTGTCCTGTTATGCACTTGCTTGTTATGTATTTACTATTTCTCCCCCCTCTTCTCTTCGGTAGACCCCGTGGCGGCTGCCGATGCCGCTGTGATCGACTATGTCACAGACGACTCCTCCTTCTTGTCTGAGCAACCAGGCAAGCCCCCCCCCTTTTGATCATCCCGATATCGCCCATTCCTTTCTCTCATGCTTGCATTAGATTTTGCTATTGTTATTGTTTGCTCCTATTCTGATGCATAGCCTGCTTTTGTAACCTGCTCATTGCACCTTACCTGCTTATCCTAAACTGCTTAGTATAGGTTGGTTAGTGATCCATCAGTGACCCCCACCTTGTCCTTGTTGCCCCTGCTTCATCATCGAAGACCCGATCAATGGGATCGAAGACCAGGCCCCGACACCGCACATCACTTTCCCCTTAGTTGCTCGGCACTACTGGGTTACTATCGAGTGCCGGGGGTGAGACCTCATCAGCACTTCTGATGTTACCCTGTAGTGTAGCTATTCGGTCGTGGTCATCGAGGGTGATTCCGCCTTAACCACTTCTGATACGACTCTGTCATGCAACCCCTCAAGTGTGAACTTCGAGGGTGGTTCCTCTTACGTTCACCTTGATGATTACATCGAGTGGAATCCGTCAAGGGTGATTCCTCAGGTTTTCCCCTTGGTGTTAGACACACAGTTACTATGGTTACTATGACTTACACTGAACCCTGTTGCTGAAGACAGGCCGGCCCTGAGGGGTACCCGCGTGAGCATATTTGCGAGTGCTGAGGAGTCGGGTTGACCTGGGGGGTGCCCGCGACATAATTACGAGGCGTGGCCGGGCATTCCTAGCCCTTGCCGCAAGTCCTCGAGACGGGGCAACGGGGTCACATCTTTTGTGGGTCTTTGCTTGTTACCGCGCGTTCCTAATCCATTACGATTTGGATATTTGATCCGAGGGGCCTCTGGCCTGATAGCACTAACCATCATGTGGGCATAGTATGGGCGTTCTGCGTCGTATGCATCAGCCGAAGCTTAATAGACGTCAGCGACTGAGCGGCGCGCGCCGGGTTGGACTGGTAAGCTCCTGCCTTTTTAGGGAGGTAGCTAGGTCTTCTCACCGGCCGCGTTCGCAACGTGCAGGAGTTCCCGAGGAGATGGCCCATGACACCTGGGGGCATAGGTTTAGTCCGGCGTGCTGACCTCTCTATTAAGCCTAGGTCGGTTTGTGGCGTATTGTTTAGCCGAGGCCGGGCATGACCCAGGAAAGTGTGTCCGACCAGATTTAATCGAGCGTGGTGGGTAAGTTGGTGCACCCCTGCAGGGAAGAAAACATCTATCGATAGCCTGTCCTACGGTAACGGACACTTGGAGTTGTATCCCAATCGATAGAACGAGAACTAGATACTTGTGATGAGAACTGGATGGTGATGAGAATTGGATTGTGATGACACTTGGATAGTATGGCTCTGGGATTGCTTTCTCGCAGGGAGTCAAGAAAGGATCTCTGGCCGAGGTTCATAACATTACTACTACTTTACTTTATGCTACTCCACTCCCTCCAGTTGCTGCAAGATGGTGGTTTCCAGAAGATGCTAGTCTTCGATAGGACTAGGTTCTCCCCTCTATTCTAGCATTTCTGCAGCCCAGTCCACACATACCGCCTTCCTTTGATAATGTTGCATATGTAGTGTAGATCCTTGCTTGCGAGTACTTTGGATGAGTACTCACGGTTTCTTCCCTCCCCCTTTTCCCCTTTCTTCTTCTTTTCGGTTGATGCAACTAGATGTCGGAGCCCAGGAGCCAGATGCCACCGTCGATGCCTACTACTACGTGGAGACCGCCGACGACCAGGAGTAGTTAGGAGGCTCCCAGGCAGGAGGCCTTGCCTTTTCGATCGTAGATGCCTTTTGTGCTAGCCTTCTTAAGGAAAACTTGTCTAACTTATGTCTGTACTCAGATATTATTGCTTCCGCTGACTCTTGTGTTTTCGAGCTTATGTATTCGAGCCCTCGAGGCCCATGGCTTGTAATATAAAGCTTGTATTATTTTAATTTGTGTCTAGATTGTGTTGTGATATCTTCCCGTGAGTCCTTTATCTTGATCGTACACATTTGCATGTATGATTAGTGTACGATTGAATAGAGGGCGTCACAGAAATTTTCTTGTTTAACTATAAAATTATCAAACTCATCTAAGCATTGGCTAGCAGACTTATAACGAGGAATATCACCTTCATCAAATCTATAGAGAGAATTTACCTTTACTACCTGTGTCGGGTTATCAAGACCATGTATTTCTTCAATAGGTGGTAAATTCTTAACATCTTCAGCTTTAATACCCTTTTCTTTCATAGATTTCTTTGGCTCTTGCATATCTTCAGGACTGAGGAATAGGATACCCCTTTTCTTCGGAGTTGGCTTAGGAGTTGGTTCATGAAGTGTCCAATCATTACCATTACTCAATATATTATTCAATAGCAACTCAGCTTGCTCAACAGTTCTTTCCCTAAAAACACAACCAGCACAACTATCCAGGTGCTATCTAGAAGCATCGGTTAGTCCATTATAAAAGATATCAAGTATTTCATTTGTCTTGAGAGGATGATCAGGCAAAGCATTAAGTAATTGGAGAAGTCTCCCCAAGCTTGTGGGAGACTCTCTTTCTTCAATTTGCAAAAAAAAAAATTCCCTTAAGGCAGCTTGTTTCTTATGAGCGGGGAAATATTTAGCAGAGAAGTAATAAATCATATCCTGGGGACTACGCACACAACCAGGAGTAAGAGAATTAAACCTTGTTTTAGCATCACCCTTTAACGAAAACAGAAATAGCTTAAGGATATAGTAGTAACGAATTTTTTCCTCATGAGTGAATAGGGTGGCTATATCATTTAATTTAGTAAGATGTGCCACAACAGATTCAGATTCTTAGCCATAAAAAAGATCAGATTCAACCAAAGTAATTAACTCAGGATCGACAGAGAAATCATAATCCTTATCAGAAATACAGATAGGTGAAGTAGCAAAAGCAGGGTCATATTTCATTCTAGCATTCAGAGATTTTTCTTTTAGTTTGGCTAACAGTTTCTCAAGATCGTATCTATCCTTGCAAGCAAAAAAGTCTCTAGCAGTTTCTTCATCCATAACATAACCCTCAGGTACATCAGGCAATTCATATCTAGGGGGAGAATCTTCATCATCACTTTCATCAATATTATCCATTTCAATAATTTCATTCTCTCTAACCCTAGCAAGTTGTTCATCAACAAATTCACCTAATGGCACAGTATTATCAAGCATAGAAGTAGTTTCATCATAAGTATCATGCAAAGCAGAAGTGGTATCATCAATAACATGCGACATATCAGAATGAATAGCAGGAGTAGGTTTAGGTGTCGCAAGTTTACTCATAACAGAAGGTGAATCAAGTGCAGAGCTAGATGGCAGATTTTTACCTCCCCTCATAATTGAGGGATAAATCTTGGTTTTTCCGTCTTTAAAGTTCCTCATAGTGATCAACAGATATAAATCCCAAGTGACTCAAAGAATAGAGCTATGCTCCCCAGCAATGGCGCCAGAAAATAGTCTTGATAACCCACGAGTATAGGGGATCGCAACAATTTATTGATTCGACACAAGGGGAGCCAAAGAATATTCTCAAGTATTAGCAGTTGAGTTGTCAATTCAACCACACCTGGAAAACTTAATATCTGCAGCAAAGTATTTAGTAGCAAAGTATTATGGAAGTAACGGTAACGGTGGCAAATGTAACAGTAGCAGTTTTGTAGTAATTGTAACAGTGGCAATGACAAAGTAACTAAGCAAAGATCAATATGTGAAAAGCTCGTAGGCATTGGATCAGTGATGGATAATTATGTCGGATGCGATTCCTTATGCAACACTTATAACATAGGGTGACACAGAACTATCTCCAGTTCATCAATGTAATGTAGGCATGTATTCCGAAGATAGTCATACGTGCTTATGGAAAATAACTTGCATGACATCTTTTGTCCTACCCTCCCGTGGCAGCGGGGTCCTAGTGGAAACTAAGGGATATTAAGGCCTCCTTTTAATAGAGTACCGGACCAAAGCATTAACACTTAGTGAAGACATGAACTCCTCAAACTATGGTCATCACCGGGAGTGGTCCCGATTATTGTCACTTCGGGGTTACCGGATCATAACACATAGTAGGTGACTATTCACTTGCAAAGTAGGATAAAAAACTCACATATATTCATGAAAACATAATAGGTTCAGATCTAAAATCATGGCACTCGGGCCCTAGTGACAAGCATTAAGCATAGCAAAGTCATAGCGACATCAATCTCAAAACATAATGGATACTAGGGACCTAACAAAACTAACTCGATTACATGATAAATCTCATCCAACCCATCACTGTCCAGCAAGCCTAGATGGAATCAATCACGCGTGGCGGTGAGCATCATGAAATTGGTGATGGAGGAAGGTTGATGATGACGACAGTGAAGGATTCCCCTCTCCGGAGCCCCGAACGGACTCCAGATCAGCCCTCCCGAGAGAAATTAGGGCTCGGCAGCGGCCCCGTATTGTAAAACGTGATCAATTCTTCTCCTTTATTTTTTTCTCCCCGAACGTCAATATATGGAGTTGGAGTTGAGGTCGGTGGAGTCTCAGGGGGCCCACGAGGCAGGGGGCATGCCCCAGGTGGTGGCCGCGTCCTCCACCCTCGTGGACAGGGTGTGGGCCCCCTAGTGTTGATTCTTTCGCCAGTATTTTTTATTAATTCCAAAAATATTCTCCGTGAAGTTTTAGGTCATTCCGAGAACTTTTATTTCTACACAAAAATAACACCATGGCAATTCTGCTGAAAACAACGTCAGTCCGGGTTAGTTCCATTCAAATCATGCAAGTTAGAGTCCAAAACAAGGGCAAAAGTCTTTGGAAAAGTAGATACGTTGGAGACGTATCATTGGCCCGCTCGACCTGGCCATTGGACGGCGGGTGTGCAACGGAAGCCGTGTCGAGGCGGATGCCGGAGACGGAGCAGTATTGTGCGAGCACGCCCTTGGCGAAGTTGGTGCCATTGTCCGTGATGATGTTGTTTGGCATGCCGTAGCGCACCGCGATCTCCTTGACGAATCGGTCGGCCGTTGGCCCGTCCAGTTTCTTGATTGGCCTTGCTTCGATCCATTTGGTGAACTTGTCCACCGCCACCAGCAAATGCGTCATGCCGCCTCGAGCGGTCTTGAATGGCCCCACCATGTCGAGTCCCTAGACCGCGAAAGGCCAGGCGATCGGGATGGTTCGGAGTGCTGAAGCCGGCTGGTGGCTGCGCTTGCTAAAGCGCTGGCACCCCTCGCATTTGAGGGTGAGGGACTCGGCGTCTTCGAGGGCCGTGGGCCAGTAGAAACCATGGCGGAATTCCTTGGCCACAAGGGACCGTGAGGCGGCGTGATGCCTCCACTCGCCCTGGTGTATGTCGAGGAGGATCTCAATGCCCTGGTCGTACTTGACGCAGCGCTGGAATACGCTGGTGGAGCTGCGCTTGATGATCTCCTTGTTGATGATGTTGTAGGCGGACGCCTGATGCTGCATTTGCCGGGCCTCGGTCTCGTCCATGGGGAGGACTCCGTTCTCCAGAAACTCTAAGATGGGCAGGGCCCACGATGGTGCGGTCACCACAGCGAAGACGACTACCAGGGCGGGTTCTGGGCGGCAGCCCCCGGGTCGGGAACGGCGGCGGCCGGGTCGATGGCTGCAGCTCCCGGGCCGGGTTGAGGTGCGGCCGGGTCGTCCGGGACGTAGATGGACTCGGAGTCCAGAGACGGCTTGACGGACAGTTTGTTGGGGAACGTAGTAATTTCAAAAAAATTCCTACGCACACGCTAGATCATGGTGATGCATAGCATTGAGAGGGGAGAGTGTTGTCCACGTACCCTTGTAGACCGAAAGTGGAAGCGTTAGCACAACGCGGTTGATGTAGTCGTACGTCTTCACGATCCGACCGAATGTACGACACCTCCGAGTTCAGCACACGTTCAGCCTGATGATGTCCCTCGAACTCTGATCCAGCCGAGTGTTGAGGGAGAGTTTCGTCAGCACGACGACGTGGTCAAGATGATGATGTTCTACCGACGCAGGGCTTCGCCTAAACAACGCTACAGTATTATCGAGGTGGACTATGGTGGAGGGGGGCACCGCACACGGCTAAAAGATCAAACGATCAATTGTTGTGTCTCTAGGGTGCCCCCTGCCCCTGTATATAAAGGAACAAGGGGGCAGGTGCGGCCGGCCAGGAGGGGGCGCACCAGGAGGAGTCCTACTCCCACCGGGAGTAGGACTCCCTCCCTTTTCCTTGTTGGATTAGGAGTGGAGGGGGAAAGACGAGGGAGAGTGGAAGGAAAGGGGGGCGCCGCCCCCCTCTCCTTGTCCTATTTGGACTAGGGGGGAGGGGCGCGCGGCCCTGCCCTGGCCGCCTCTCCTCTTCTCCACAAAGGCCCACTATGGCCCATTAAGCCCCCGGGGGGTTCCGGTAACCCCTCGGTACTCCGGTAAAATCCCGATTTCACCCGAAACACTTCCGATATCCAAATATAGGCTTCCAATATATCAATCTTCATGTCTCGGCCATTTCAAGACTCCTCGTCATGTCCATGATCACATCCGGGACTCCGAACAACCTTCGGTACATCAAAACTCATAAACTCATAATATAACCGTCATCGATACTTTAAGCGTGCGGACCCTACGGGTTCGAGAACTATGTAGACATGACCGAGACACGTCTCCGGTCAATAACCAATAGCGAAACCTGGATGCTCATATTGGCTCCCACATATTCTATGAAGATCTTTATCGGTCAGACCGCATAACAACATACGTTCTTCCCTTTGTCATCGGTATGTTACTTGCCCGAGATTCGATCGTAGGTATCCCAATACCTAGTTCAATCTCGTTACTGGCAAGTCTCTTTACTCGTTCCGTAATACATCATCCCGCAACTAACTCATTAGTTGCAATGCTTGCAAGGCTTATAGTGATGTGCATTACCGAGTGAGCCCAGAGATACCTCTCCGACAATCGGAGTGACAAATCCTAATCTCGAAATACGCCAACCCAACAAGTACCTTCGGAGACACCTGTAGAGCACCTTTAAAATCACCCAGTTATGTTGTGATGTTTGGTAGCACACAAAGTGTTCCTCCGGTAAACGGGAGTTGCATAATCTCATAGTCATAGGAACATGTATAAGTCATGAAGAAAGCAATAACAACATACTAAATGATCAAGTGCTAAGCTAACGGAATGGGTCAAGTCAATCACATCATTCTCCTAATGATGTGATCCCGTTAATCAAATGACAACTCTTTGTCTATGGCTAGGAAACATAACCATCTTCGATTAACGAGCTAGTCAAGTAGAGGCATACTAGTGACACTCTGTTTGTCTATGTATTCACACATGTATCATGTTTCCGGTTAATACAATTCTAGCTTGAATAATAAACATTTATCATGATATAAGGAAATAAATAATATCTTTATTATTGCCTCTAGGGCATATTTCCTTCACAGTTTGTGCAGATGCTTGTGGGAGAAGCTAGACGGGATGGATTGCCGGGACGAGACGATCTTGGCGAGCGTGTCAGCCACCTTATTTTCCGCGCGCGGGACGGGGATGAACTCGCACCCCATGAAGAATCCAGACAGCTTCTGGACGAGGAAACGGTAACTTGCCATGTTGGGGTCGCGGTCGTCCCACTCGCCAGAGCATTGCTGCACCACCAGATTCGAGTCGCCGAAGCATAGGATGTGCCGGATGCCGAGTTCCTTGGCAAGCCGGAGGCCATGCACAAGGGCTTCATACTCGGCGATGTTGTTGGAGGCGGCAAAGTGGATCTGGAGCGCGTACTTGAGCTAGTCGCCCTTCAGGGAGGACAGCACAATGCCGACCCTAGGCCGAGACGCATCTTCGAGCCGTCAAAGTGCATGCGCCAGTGCGTTGAGTCCGGCGGCGGCGGCAGGTACTGGGTCTCGGTCCAGTCGTTGAGGAAGTCAGCCTGATCTTGGGACTTGATCGTAGTGCGGGGCTCATAGAGGATGGTGTGGCCGGCTAGCTCGAGCGCCCACTTGGTGACCCGGCCAGAGGCATCCTGGCACCCGATGATCTCGCCGAGAGGGGCCGTGCTGACCACGATAACAACATGCTTTTGGAAGTACTGCTTCAATTTCTTGGCGGTGAAGTACACGCCGTAACACATCTTCTGGTAGTGCGGGTAGTTTTGCTTGGAGGCGGAGAGCACCTCGCTCAGGTAGTAGACGGGACGCTGGACGGCTTGGATCTTGCCCTTCTCTGGTCGCTCAACCACCATCACCGTGCTGACCGACCGTGAGGTTGCGGCGATGTAGAGCAAGAGCGGCTCCCTCTCGGCCGGTGCGGCCAGGACAGGTGCGGTGGAGAGCATGCGCTTGAGGTCCCGGAAGGCCTCGTCCGCCTAGTCGTTCCATTCGAACGGCGTCGTCTTCTTCATTAGCTGATACAGGGGCAAGGCCCTCTTGCCCAGCTGGCTGAGAAACCGGCTGACCGAGGCTAAGTAGCCGGTGAATTTCTGGACATCACGCAGCCGAGCTGGCTTGCGCATGCGCTCGATGGCCTTGATCTTCTCCTGGTTTGCCCCAATGCCGTGCTCCGAGATGAGGAAGCCGAGAAGCTTTCCGGCCGGGACGCCAAAAACGCACTTCTCTGGGTTGAGCTTGACCTTGTACTCGTGCAGGTTGGCGAAAGTTTCCTTTAGGTCGTCGAGGAGCGTGAGGTGATGCTTGGTCTTCACCACGATGTTGTCCACGTACACGTGGACGTTGCGGCCGAGTTGCGGCAGCAAGCATTTCTGCATGCAGCGCTGGAAGGTGGCACCAGCGTTCTTCAGGCCGAATGACATGGTGATGTAGCAATACGCCCCAAAGTGCGTGATGAAGGACGTCTTCAGGGCGTCGGCCGGGTCCAGCTTGATATGATGATAGCTGGAGTAAGCATCCAGGAAGGACAGGACTCACACCCGACAGTGGAGTCGATGACTTGGTTGATCCGCAGGAGGACGAATGGATCCTTAGGGTAGGCCTTGTTCAGGCTGGTGTAGTCTATGCACATGCGCCATGTCTTGTTCTTCTTTAAGACGAGGACTGGGTTGGCTAGCCACTCAGGGTGAAACACTTCCATGATGAAGCCGGCCGCCAAGAGCTTGGCGACCTCTTCACCGATGGTTCTTCTCTTCTCTTTGGAGAAACATCGCAGGGGTTGACGGACAGGCTTCGCGTCCTTGCGGATGTGGAGTTTGTGCTCGGCGTACTTCCTCGGGATACCCGGCATGTCCTTTGGGGTCCATGCAAAAATATCCCAATTCTCATGGAGGAAGTCGACGAGCTCGCCTTCCTATTTGCTATCGAGGCGGGTTCCCACGACGACGTACTTGCTGCAGCTGGGGTCTTCCGGGTTCAGCTTCACATTCTTGGTCTCCTTGGAGGGCTTGAACGAGGCCTCGTCGGCCGGCTCCTCGGCCGGGATTGGCGTGGCCAATGTCCCGTTGGCCAGGGGGACGTTCGGTCGAGCTGGCGCCGCTCCTCAGCTATGACCAGCGACTCGGCCAGCTTGGCGCCGTCTCGGGCGCACTCCAGGAACTTGTGATAGTCGCCGGTGATGGTGATGAGGCCCTTCGGACCCGACAGCTTCATCTTCAGGTAGGTGTAGTGGGGGACCGCCATGAACTTGGCGAGTGCGGGCCGGCCTAGCAGGGCGTGGTATGCGCTGGATAGATCCACCACCTCGAACTAGATCGGCTCGTGTCTGAAGTGGTCGCTGTTGCCGAACAGGACGTCGAGCCGGACCCGGCCGATCGGAGAGCAGGAGAGGCCGGGAACGATGCCGTGGAAGATCGTCCGGGTCGGCTCCAGGTCTTTGGCCTCGAGGCCGAGCTTGGTCATGGTGTCACGGTAGAGGATGTTGATGCTGCTGCCGCCGTCGATGAGAACCCAGGAGAACTTGCACGTACGCCGAGGCGCGATGATGGTGGGGTTGAGGATGAGGGTGTAACCACCCGGGTTCGGCATGACGGCCGGGTGGTCGTCGGTGTCAAAACCGGCGGATCTTGGGTAGGGGGTCCCGAACTGTGCGTCTAAGGTCGATGGTAACAGGAGACAGGGGACACGATGTTTACCCAGGTTCGGGCCCTCTCTATGGAGGTAATACCCTACTTCCTGCTTGATTGATCTTGATGAATATGAGTACTACAAGAGTTGATCTACCACGAGATCGTAATGGCTACACCCTAGAAGTCTAGCCTGTATGATTAAGATTGTCCCTATGGACTAAACCCACCGGTTTATATAGACACCGGAGGGGACTAGGGTTGTACAAAGTCGGTTACAGAGAAAGGAATCTTCATATCCGAACACCAAGCTTGCCTTCCATGCCAAGGAGAGTCCCATCCGGACAGGGGTGAGAATCTTCGGTCTTGTATCTTCATAGCCCATCAGTCCGGCCCACGTCCAACAGGCCGGACGCTCGAGGACCCCTTAGTCCAGGACTCCCTCAGTAGCCCCTGAACCAGGCTTCAATGACGAGGTGTCCGGCGCGCAGATTGTCTTCGGCATTGCAAGGCGGGTTCCTTCTCCGAATACTCCAAAATAGCCTTCGAACACACAAACGTGTCCGGCTCTGCAAAACAAGTACCACACACAACCGCAGAGAGTATAATATTTCACGAGTCCAATCCACTGACAACTTTTTTGTAGCGTGATACCACGTCACCACCCGGTCATTATTTCGAACCGTTTTTCGGCCTACCGCTCCATGTTTTCAGATGCGGTTTCATTGGCACATCTTGTCAAAGCAGAGATCGTGTCCCCTTATTACGGGATTCTCATCAATAAGGGCGCGGGTAATCCAACCGCACCATCGGCGCGGTCCTTGGGAAACAAACGAGTTTTTAGGTGAGTGGGGGGGCGCTTGATATTCGCTACCTTTATAAAGGGATAAGGATCCACCTCCTTTCACCCACGCCTTCTCTCTCTCTGTCCACCCATTCTCGAGCTCCAGCGCCCAAGTCCTCATATCTTTTGCCTCAAGAAAGCTCTCCGATCATGTCTGGATCCGGAGCGCAAGGCAAGTGGATGGTTTCCTCCGTCAAGGAGAAGGACATCACCAAGCTCCGGGAGGCCGGATATTTGGCCAAGGAGGTCACCCACCAGCTTCCGACCAAGGGACAGATCATCCCTACCCTAGAGCCCCATGAGAGGGTAGTGTTCATCCCCCACTTTGTCCGCGGATTGGGATTTCCCCTCCACCCATTCGTCCGCGGGCTTATGTTTTACTACGGGGTGGATTTCCACGATCTGGCCCCCAACTCCTTCCTCAACATCTCGGCATTAATTGTCGTGTGCGAGGCCTTCCTCCGCATCACACCCCACTTTGGACTGTGGCTCAAGATTTTCAACGTGAAACCGAAAGTGGTGGATGGTCAACACGCAGAGTGCGGAGGCGCCATGGCGAGCAAGATGCCCAACGTTACATGGCCCAAAGGTACCTTTGTAGAGACCGTTAAAGGGTGGCAACAGTTGTGGTTCTACGTCACAGAGCCTCATGACACCACCTGGGCCACGGTTCCCGAATTTAAGTCCAGAGCCCCAATGCGGCTCACCTCCTGGTTAGAGAAGGGTCTGGACTGGGCTTCGTCAGATCAGCTGACGACGCTGCAGACACATATCAAGAGCATGCCGGACAAGAACATCAAGCTCGTCAACGTGATCCAGGAGATGCTTGTTCGCCGGATCCTCCCGTGCCAACGCCGAACTTACCATTTGTGGGAGTTTGATCCGGCCAAGCACTAGACCTTGCAACAATTCTTTGGCACCACACACGAAGATATCTGGAACGTGCTATTCAAGGGAAACCAGACGTGGCTAGAAATAACCGAGGATCGCGGTCATGACCTGACTCATCCAGCCAGTCCGGAGAGTTCTCCATATTACGCGGCATATCCTCCACCTGAATATTCGAGAAGATGTCTAAGCTTCCCCATTTAACTTTTCAGGGCTGGACGAAGAAGGCGGAGGGGATCCGGTGTCCGGCTCCGCTGCACGAAGACCCAGCTATCCCGCGTCTGACGAAGATGCTGGTTCCGGCGCCCTACCAGGCGCCGGAGAAGAAGGCCAAGAAAAGTCCAAGGGGACCAGAAGTGGGCTCCGCCGCAAGGGCGCTTCGCACGCGGCGTCCGAAGACACCGAGACTCACTCCTCCGCAGCCGAGGACAAGGAGGAGGAGGAGGAGGAGGAGAGAAAATCTCCCCCTGCAAGGGGAAGGAAGAAGCGGGCGGCCTCCACAAATCTGGAGGCAGAGGCGTCCAAGAAGGGGAAGGTCTCCCTCGCGGATAACCCCACGTGGGACATCGACAGCAGCCCAGAGCGGCGCTCCCGAGATAAGCCCCTGGTCGAATTGTGAGTACTCAAAGACCCTCATGCATTCACATATCAGCCAATTTACTTCATAGTTTTAACGTGTTGAAACATGCCCTTGCAGTCCGGCTCGTTCCGACCTCGAGCGATCCTCATCTTCGGGGAATTCGCTGGACCCGAAGGTGATGGACAGTGGGTCCCTTCCGGCGGCCTCCTCTCGAGGGCCATGGATTACACCGAGGTGTTGACCCGAAGGATCCCGCGCCAGGGAGAGACGCAGGAGGCCATCAGGGCGGCGCCAAAGGGTGAAACCTCGGCCGCCGAACACGTGGGGGAGCAAATACCCATGGAGACTAGCGATGGGGGGCCATATCCAGTGCGGCCCCCAGCCGAATACTGTTCCGGAGACTCATACGGCTCCGGAATCAAGCAGGCAGCCTCCTTCAAAAGAAGGAGGTGCACCTATCCCACCGGTGAACTCTGTCCATCCAGAGGCGCCGGATACTCTAACGGAAGCGCTGCGAGGCGCTTCTATCGTGGAAGAACACTGCACCCTCATGGGTACGATGATTGAGAGGGTTCAGTTCGTTAAGAGCGGACTGACCGAAGCCTACACCCACCTTCTGAAAGGCTTTGAGGTAAGCGACGCAATTGAAAAAGAAAGTCACAGTATAGACAGTAGCCCCTGAGACTCTGTCCGGTGTTCGGAAAGAAGAGCCGAACAGAGGATCAAATAATTTTCGTAGGAGACTAACCATATATGCCTATGTGAATAAACGGGCGTCGCTGCTGGCAGCGACCTCTCATGCTGCCGAAGTCTCCGGACTGAAGCAGAGTCTGGAGCATGACGAGGAAGAGCTCGGCTGAGTGAAGAAGCAACTGGAGGACAAGCAAGGTATGTAATGACCTGCTGTATATTAGAAAGGATTGATGATTTATGTTGACTATAGTGCCATGGTATTTGTAGGAGCGGCGACTAAGGTGGAGACCCTCAAGAACGTGCTAGCCGAGGCCCAAGAGAAAGCAGCGAAGGAGAAAGCCGCCCATGAGAAACACGAGGCCAGGGTTGATGAGGTCCAGCTAGAGCTCCAGGACGCAGTCAAGAAATGCGAGTCCTTGGAGCGCAATATTGCGGACCAAGAGACTGAACTCGCCAAGGCTCGCCAAAGTGGACAAGATGCCCGGGTTGAAGCCCAGGGCGCCCTCCAGGAAATTCAAGAGGCCAAAAAAATCGCGGCGGGTAAGGCCTTCATTATGCAGAGCAAATACGCAAAGAAGAGGTATCTATTACTAACCCGGATTTGGAGTTCTCCAGGAGTGTTTGCGGATTTGCCGCGCAGTGTTGCCGACGCTGCGGAGTTCTTCCAAGCCGAAGATGGGAGCTCGCGGAGAAGCTGTTCTGGTCGCAATACCTTGCGCCAGAACATCTGGTGCCCTTTAGCAACCAGCTAAAACAGCTGGTCGAATTGCATAGGGTGGCCG
The DNA here is from genome assembly GCF_018294505.1 of Triticum aestivum. NCBI lineage: Eukaryota > Viridiplantae > Streptophyta > Magnoliopsida > Poales > Poaceae > Triticum > Triticum aestivum. The sequence goes on along the minus strand of NC_057796.1, from coordinate 85,783,045 downwards.
AACTAGCCATGAAGGATTTTACAATCCGGCTGTGGTCTGCCAAAGCTATACCCAGCAGCTACTTCGGGCTCGTGAAGCGCCTGGTCAATGCCTGCCCCCGGCTTGACATCATCAAGCGGCTGGTCTGCATCGAGGGTGCGCGGATGGCCTTCGCCCGCATCAAGGTGCAGTGGGCGAAGATGAATGCCGTCAAGCTCGCGACCGAGGGACCGCCCGCTGGCAAGGAGCACCACATGCCCGAGCGGTATTTTGAAGATGTCCTGGAAGGGTCCCGCATTGTGGCGGCACAATGTGCAAAAGACATTATCTTCGAATGAATACATTCGTGTTATCTTTGCCTTGTATGATGAAAGAAGATCGTTATGTAATATAATGTTTGTTATTGTTTATTTAAAATTTTACCTCCTGTGTGGCCGTTTTTGGTAAATCTGAGAGTTGGCCAGTCGTCGGCTTCAGCCCCCACGTAGGTAGTACGGGGGTGTTCGGGATGTAATCTAAACACTCTTGATCCAAAATTTTGGTCCTTGAAGGAGGTGCTTAGCGCAACGAACCAGGCAATCGGACTATGTGGCTTTATCACCGTCACTTAGCCATAGGAGTTTGACAATAAAAATGTAGGCGCAGCCCCTAGTTAGCATTTAAACCGGACTAGGGTGCTGTAAACACATGATCGGACTGAGGCCGATCCATCGCATAATGCTGAAAAAATCGTGAAGGATTTGTAACCTCCGAACAGCTGACCGGCTCACGCCACATCATGACAGTGAATTTTCGACTTTCTCTATTGAGGTGCTCATCTGGGTAAACCAGGACACAATAGCAGTAGTTCTCCCTTTACTACCCTAGCCGATAGAGTGGAACATAAGGTAGTAAGCACAGGAGCCGGGCAACCCAACTATTGACCAAAGACATGATTTGGAGCCAATGCATATAATGCTGAAATTCGGGGCACCGAACTATACTGTAAAGTGTTCGGACTTTGTTGCCATAGTATGGAGCGTAGTGAAGCCCCTGGCAAATTAAAGCGTACCAAAGTGTACGTATGCAATCAATAAGCATAACGAAATAAAATGAAATTGTAAGCTAGTGCCACATAAGTTGGGCCGCGAACAGTTCTCGTTATAATTTGTTTGATGCGTCAAAACGTATTTGTACAAATATGCGATAAGCAACCTGGTTATTTAACATGCCAAGGCCAAGGGGCAGCGGCGTGTAGGTCCTGAAAACAGGTAGGACGATCGTCGAAGAGAATGCCTAGAGATTCCCCCACACGTCTGTGCCGCCTGCCGCCTTGGTGTATCCATCCTTCGAAAGGACTGATGATCAGACCGCTGCTAGGGGCCTATGGAAAAAGATTCCTGAAAAGGATAAAAAGAAAAGTGAAAGTATGTTTGTCCGGGGAAGGTCGAAGCCGTATTGTGGATCACAGTCTGGTTATGCCTCCGTCTCTGCCGATGGTATTTTGAGTGCGTAGTTATATGTGCGTGGTACATATGCCGCCATTTGGTCAGGACGGAGATGGAGACCGAATTGCTAGTCTGACTCCTGACAAGCCGGACTGTCAAGCTGCGGAGTAGTCCGGACTCGTTTGACAGTGTCCGGGAGCTTGGCCGCTGAATTAAAATTCCGCCTTAAAAGGCCGCTCTGTACTTCCGCTGCCAGGGCCGCAGTGTGTTCTTCAGTACGGAGGGAACGCTCCATGTTTCCATTGACTGTTATGACCCCGCGTGGTTCGGGCATCTTGAGCTTGAGATAAGCATAGTGTGGAACCGCATTAAATTGAGCGAATGCGGTTCGTCCGAGCAGTGCATGATAGCCACTATGGAAGGGGACGATATCGAAGATCAACTCTTCGCTTATGAAGTTGTCCGGGGACCCGAAGACAACTTCCATTGTGATTGAGCCCGAACAATGGGCCTCTACACCTGGTATGACTCCTTTAAGGTAGTTTTGGTGGGCTTGATCATTGATGGATCGATGCCATTTTGCGAACCGTATCCTGATAGAGCAGGTTGAGGCTGCTGCCACCATCCATGAGGACTCGCGTCAGGTGGAATCCATCAATTATTGAGTCGAGGACCAGTGCAGCTAAACCGCCATGACGGATACTGGTTGGATGATCCCTGCGATCGAAGGTGATCGGGCATGACGACCATGGATTAAATTTTGGGGCGACTGGCTCTATCGCAAAGACGTCCCTGAGCGCGCGCTTGCGCTCCCTCTTGGGGATACGGGTAGCGTATATCATGTTCACCGTTTTGACCTGAGGGGGAAACTTCTTCTGCCCCCCGTGTTCGGTGGACGGGGCTCCTCGTCGTCGTCCCCGCTTTGCGACCCCTTATCGTTGTTCTCGACATTTATCTTGCCGGCCTGTTTAAAAACCCAGCAACTTCTGTTGGTGTGATTGGCTGGTTTATCGGGGGTGCCATGTATCTGGCATGGACGATCGAGTATGCGGTCCAAGCTGGATGAGACCGAATTGTTCCTTTTGAACGGCTTCTTCCGCTGGCCGGACTTGGAGCCACTGAATGCGGCGTTGACCGCCGTGTCGTCGGTATTATCACCGTTGCTTCGACGCTCGTGTCTGTTGCGTCGGGGCTTGCCGTTGCTATTTCTGGCTTCCGAAGTGCCAGGTTCGCTTGCATTGTTATTGCTACGAGCTAGCCAGCTATCTTCGCCCACGCAAAAGCGGGTCATAAGCGTCGTGAGGGCTGCCATGGACTTCGGCTTTTCTTGGCCAAGGTGTCGGGCGAGCCATTCGTCCCGGATGCTATGTTTAAAGGCCGCTAGGGCTTCGGCATCCGGACAGTCAACGATCTGGTTCTTTTTAGTTAAGAATCTAGTTCAGAATTTCCTGGCCGACTCTCCAGGCTGTTGAATTATGTGACTTAAGTTGTCGGCATCCGGAGGTCGGACATATGTGCCTTGGAAGTTGTCGAGGAAGGCTTGTTCCAAGTCCTCCTAGCTGCCAATGGAGTTTTCGGGTAGACTGTTCAACCTGTGTCGAGCTGGTCCTTTGAGTTTTAGTGGGAGGTATTTGATGGCATGGAGATCATCACCGCAGGCCATATGAATATGGAGAAGAAAATCCTCGATCCATGCCACGGGGTCTGTTGTCCCATCATATGATTCGATGTTTACGGGTTTAAACCCTTCTGGGAATTCATGCTCCATTACCTCGTCAGTGAAGCAAAGGGGGTGTGCGGCGCCTCGATATTGGGCCACGTCGCGACGTAGCTCAGATGGAGTCCGTCTACGGTTCTTGGCCCGGGCGTGATTATGATTGTTGCGTCCGGCTAGGTAGTCGTTGTCGCGTGTCAGGGCATGCCCCCACGATCCATAGATCGATCTGTTCTGACCTGCTCTACTGTCCAAGTCCTGCCATAGGTCATATGTATGTCCTAGAGCTGTTTTATCTCTGCCTTTATGGTGAGGTAGTACGGGCTGGTGTTCGGCTCGAGTTGCCGCTTTGTCCCGGTCACGTGGTGGTCGGTCAGCCGCATTGCGCGATGATGGTACGGGCTCCAGCGCCTCGTCATCAAATTGAGGTAGCAATTTGCGCTGCGGATAACTTTTGGCTCGGCGCTCGAGGCCGTATTCCTCGGCTGCTAGGACATTAGTCCATCTATCGTTGAGCAGATCTTGATCAGCTTGATGCTGCTGCTGCTTCTTTTTCTGGCTCTTTGCAGTGGCTATTAGCCGGCGCTTAAAGCGCTCCTGCTCGAGAGGTTCCTCAGGCACGATGAAATCCTTGTTGACGAGCCTCACCTCATCCTCGGAGAGCGGAAGATAATTAATGTCCTCCGAGTCTTCGTTTATGTCCTGTTCATCAGGGCTAACTTGCCCGTTTCCCTGTTCGTCCTGTCCGGAAGTTGGCTCAATGGGGTCTTCATTGTCTTCGGCATCGTCCGGAGTATTGTTTTCTCCTGTGCCGGTATTGCTATCTTTTCCATGGCGTGACTTTAAGCGGCGCCGCTGCTGTCGGTGCTTTGGCTGTATCTCAGGAGGTTTATCCTCGACTGGGTCTTCCTTGTCGTCGCCGCTATTCTCTTTAGGTGTATCCACCATGTATACGTCATACGAGGAAGTGGCCGTCCAGCGTTTAGTAAATGGCGGGTTTTGGGCCTCCTCTTCTCTGGCATCGTCGTCCATACCGTCGATGTCTTCGGAGCCATAATCGAGCATGTCGGTTAAGTCCTCGACAGTGGCTATGAGGTGGGAGGTGGGTGGGAAGCGAAGTTCCCCGTCATCAACCCCTAGTTCGAACCGGATATAATTCGGTTGTGAGTCTCCTGCTAAGGAGAGGGTTTTTAATGAGTTCAGCACATCGCCTAAAGGTGAGTGCCGGAAGATGTCCGCGGCGCTGAATTTGACGACCGATGCCTGATCGGGCTCGACGGACGTGGGCGCGCGTGGTTCGGAACCTGTGGCCGGAGATGAATCAGTGGTTCCGGTGACGCAGGTCATGCTCGAGGTTGGGTCTGTGTGCGGCTCCAGCACCGCTGAGTCTACGGCTCCCGTGGCGGGGTTGAGCTTCCCGTCTTCGGATGGCGCAATCTGCTCCGGATCTAGGGCCGGAGCACTTATAGGTGCTATCTCCTTGGTATGGTCCGATGACAGGGAGCGGCTCATCGAAGTGGCAGGGAGCGGCAACCATGGGCTCGAATCCGTCGAAGATCAAGACTCCGCGGGTATCTGCAACGTATTTCAAGCTTCCAAACCTGACTTGATGGCCAGGGGCGTAGCTGTCGATCTGCTCTAGATGGCCAAGCGAGTTGGCCCGTAGTGTGAAGCCGCCGAATACGAAGATCTGTCTGGGGAGAAAAACTCCCCCTGGACAGCATTGTTGTAGATGATTGACGGGGCCATCGAACCTCTTGAAGACGACGCAATGGAACTCTCAATGAAAGCACCAATGTCGGTGTCAAAACCGGCGGATCTCGGGTAGGGGGTCCCGAACTGTGCGTCTAAGGTCGGTGGTAATAGGAGATAGGGGACACGATGTTTACCCAGGTTCGGGCCCTCTCTATGGAGGTAATACCCTACTTCCTGCTTGATTGATCTTGATGAATATGAGTATTACAAGAGTTGATCTACTACGAGATCGTAATGGCTAAACCCTAGAAGTCTAGCCTGTATGATTATGATTGTCCCTATGGACTAAACCCTCCAGTTTATATAGACACCGGAGGGGACTAGGGTTGTACAAATTCGGTTATAGAGAAAGGAATCTTCATATCCGAACACCAAGCTTGCCTTCCACGCCAAGGAGAGTCCCGTCCGGACGGGTGAGAATCTTCGGTCTTGTATCTTCACAGCCCATCAGTCCGTCCCATGTCCAACAGGCCGGACGCTCGAGGAACCCTTAGTCCAGGACTCCCTCAGTGCTCCTCCCGAGTCCAGGTGACTGGGCGCTCCGACTAGTACATGTACTCCGGCTTGGCCGGGATGACGGTGTTCACCTCCTGCCGAAGGAGGCGCTCGCTGCGTTTGTCGTCGTCGAGGCTGGTGAAGACGACATAAGTCACGTTCTGGGCCGGGTATACGTCATCGCGCATCGCGCCGTGCTACCTCTTGAGCATGCGTTGGTTTTCCCTTGAAGAGGAAAGGGTGATGCAGCAAAGTAACGAAAGTATTTCCCTTAGTTTTTGAGAACCAAGGTATCAATCCAGTAGGAGACTACACGCAAGTCCCTCGTACCTGCACAAACAATCAAGAACCTTGCAACAAACGCGATAAAGGGGTTGTCAATCCCTTCACGGCCACTTGCAAAAGTGAGATCTGATGGAAATAATAAGATAAATATTTTTGGTATTTTTGTTGTATAGAAGGAAAAGTAAAGATTGCAAAATAAACGGCGACATAAATAGATAGCTGGCGGGAGATTAATATGATGGAAGATAGACCCGGGGGCCATAGGTTTCACTAGTGGCTTCTCTCAAGATAGCAAATTTTACGGTGGGGGAACAAATTACTGTCGAGCAATTGATAGAAAAACGCATAGTTATGAGAATATCTATGCATGATCATGTATATAGGCATCATGTCCGTGACAAGTAGACCGAAACGATTCTGCATCTACTACTACTACTCCACACATCGACTGCTATCCTGCATGCATCTAGAGTATTAAGTTCATAAGAACAGAGTGACGCATTAGGCAAGATGACATGATGTAGAGGGATAAACTCAAGCAATATGCTATAAACCCCATCTTTTTATCCTCGATGGATACAATACAATACGTGCCTTACTGCCCCTGCTATCACTGGGATAGGACACCTCAAGATTGAACCCAAAGCTAAGCACTTCTCCCATTGCAAGAAAGATCGATATAGTACGCCAAACCAAACTGGTAATTCAAAGAGACTTGCAAAGATATCAAATCATGCATATAAGAATTTAGAGAAGAATCAAATATTGTTCATAGATAATCTTGATCATAAACCCACAATTCATCGGATCTCGACAAACACACCGCAATAAGAATTACATCGAATAGATCTCCAAGAGAATCGAGGAGAACTTTGTATTGAGATCCAAAGAGAGAGAAGAAGCCATCTAGCTAATAACCATGGACCCAAAGGTCTGTGGTAAACTACTCACACATCATCGGAGAGGCTATGGTGTTGATGTAGAAGCCCTCCATGATCGATTCCCCCTCCGACAGAGCGCCGAAAAAGGCCCCAAGATGGGATCTAACGGGTACAAAAGGTTGCGGCGGTGGAAATAGGGTTTCGCGGTGCTCCTAGATGTTTTCAGGGTATATGAGTATATATAGGCAAAAGAAGTAGGTCGGTGGAGCCACGCGGGGCCCAGGAGGGTGGGAGGCGCGCCTACCCCCCTGGGCGCGCCTCCCTACCTCGTGGCCGCCTTGTTGCTTCCTTGACGTCCACTCCAAGTCTCATGGATTGCGTTTGTTACAAAAACGATCCTCGCGCAGGTTTCATTCCGTTTGGATTACGTTTGATATTCCTTTTCTGCGAAACACTGAAATAGGTAAAAAACAGCAATTTGCACTGGGCCTTCGGTTAATAGGTTAGTCCCAAAAATAATATAAAAGTGCATAATAAAGCCCATTAAACATCCAAAACAGATAATATAATAGCATGGAACAATAAAAAATTATAGATACGTTGGAGACGTATCAAGGATCCCCAAGCTTAATTCCTGCTCGTCCTCGAGTAGGAAAGTGATAAAAACATAATTTTTGATGTGGAATGCTACCTAGCATAATTCTCAATGTAATTTTCTTTATTGTGGCATGAATGTTCACATCCGAAAGATTCAAGACAAAAGTTTAATATTGACATAAAAATGATAGTACTTCAAGCATACTAACAAAGCAGTCATGTCTTCTCAAAATAACATGGCCAAAGAAAGTTATCCCTACAAAATCATATAGTCTAGCTATGCTCTATCTTCATCACACAAAATATTTAAATCATGCATAACCCCGATGACAAGCCAAGCAATTGTTTCATACTTTTGATGTTCTCAAACTTTTCCAATTTTCACGCAATTGATGAGCGTGAGCCATGGACCTAGCACTATATGTGGAATAGAATGGTGGTTGTGGAGAAGACAAAAAGGAGAAGATAGTCTCACATCAACTAGGCGTATCAACGGGCTATGGAGATGCCCATCAATAGATATCAATGTGATTGAGTAGGGATTGCCATGCAACGGATGCACTAGAGCTATAAGTGTATGAAAGCTCAACAAAAGAAACAAAGTGGGTGTGCATCCAACTAGCTTGCTCACGAAGACCTAGGGCATTTTCAGGAAGCCCATCATTGGAATATACAAGCCAAGTTCTATAATGTAAAATTCCCACTAGTATATGAAAGTGACAACATAGGAGACTCTCTATCATGAAGATCACGGTGCTACTTTGAAGCACAAGTGTGGTAAAAGGATAGTAACATTGTCCCTTCTCTCTTTTTCTCTCATTTTTTTGTTTGGGCCTTTTTTCTTTTTTTATGGCCTCTTTTTTTTAGTCCGGAGTCTCGTACCGACTTGTGGGGGAATCATAGTCTCCATCATCCTTTTCTCACTTGGGACAATGCTCTAATAATGATGATCATCACACTTTTATTTACTTACAAGTCAAGAATTACAACTCAATACTTAGAACAAAATATGACTCCGGCGGTGTGCCGGGATATGCAATGAATCAAGAGTGACATGTATGAAAGAATTATAAAGGTGGCTTTGCCACAAATACGATGTCAACTACATGATCATGCAAAGCAATATGACAATGATGGAGCGTGTCATAACAAACGGAATGGTGCACAATTGCATGGCAATATATCTCGGAATGGCTATGGAAATGCCATAGTAGGTAGGTATGGTTGCTGTTTTGAGGAAGGTATATGGTGGGTGTATGATACCGGCGAAAGGTGCGTGGTATTAGAGAGGCTAGCAATGGTGGAAGGATGAGAGTGCGTATAATCCATGGACTCAACATTAGTCATAAAGAACTCACATACTTATTGCAAAAATCTATTAGTTATCGAAATGAAGTACTACGCGCATGCTCCTAGGGGGATATATTGGTAGGAGAAGACCATCGCTAGTCCCCGACCGCCACTCATAAGGAAGACAATCAATAAATAAATCATGCTCTGACTTCATCACATAACGGTTCACCATACGTGCATGCTACGGGAATCACAAACTTTAGAACAAGTATTTCTCAAATTCACAACTACTCTACTAGCATGACTCTAATATCACCATCTTCATATCTCAAAACAATCATCAAGTATCAAACTTCCCATAGTATTCAATGCCCTGTATATGATAGTTTTTATTATACCCATCATGGATGCTCATCATATTAGGACTAATTTTATAGCCAAAGCAAATTACCATGCTGTTTTATAAGAATCTCAAAATAATATAAGTGAAGCATGAGAGATCAATAATTTCTATAAAATAAAACCACCACGGTGCTCTAAAAAGATATAAGTGAAGCACTAGAGCAAAATTATCTAGCTCAAAAGAGATAAGTGAAGCACATAGAGTATTCTAATAAACTCCGATTCATGTGTGTCTCTCCAAAAGGTGTGTACATCAAGGATGATTGTGGTAAACTAAAAGGCAAAGACTCAAATCATACAAGATGCTGCAAGCAAAACACATATCATGTGGTGAATAAAAATATAGCCTCAAGTAAAGTAACCGATAGACGAAGACGAAAGAGGGGATGCCTTCCGGGGCATCCCCAAGCTTAGGCTTTTGGTTGTCCTTGAATTTACCATGGGGTGCCTTGGGCATACCTAATCTTAGGCCCTTTCCACTCCTTGTTCTAAAATCCATCAAATCTTTACCCAAAACTTGGAAACTTCACAACACAAAACTCAACAGAAAATCTCATGAGCTCCGTTAGTATAAGCAAAAAAATCACCACCTTAAGGTACTGTAATTAACTCATTATTTATTTATATTTGTGTTAAAACTACTGTATTCCAACTTCTATATGGTTCATACCCCCCGATACTAGCCATAGATTCATCAAAATAAGCAAACAACACGCGAAAAACAGAATCTGTCAAAAACAGAACAGTCTGTAGCAATCTGTATCAATCGTATATTTATGTAACTCCAAAAATTCTGAAATAAATTTGTGGGCATGAGGAATTTGTCTATTAATCATCTGCAAAAATAATCAACCTAAAAGCACTCTCCAGTAATAGATGGCAGCTAATCTTGTGAGCACTAAAGTTTCTGTTTTTTACAGCAAGATCACGAAGACTTCACCCACGTCTTCCCAAAGGTCCTACTTGGCACAGACACTAACTAAAACATACAAACGTATATAAACAGAAGCTAGATGAATTATTTATTACTAAATAGAAACAAAAAGCAAGAAACAAAAAAAAAATTGGGTTGCCTCCCAACAAGCGCTATCGTTTAACGCCCCTAGTGTAACGCCCACGATGCGGCTATATCTCCCACGTGTCGAGGCACAACTTAGAGGCATAACCGCATTGTAGGTATTGTCGCAAGAAGGGTCATCTTCACACAACCCCATGTAATGAACAAGAATGGGATAACGAGAGTTGGCTTACAATCGCCACTTCACACAATACATAAATTAATACATACATCATCCAAAAATCCACACATAGACCGACTACGGTCAAATCCAAATGAAAATAAGATAAACCCAAATGCTAGATCCCCGATCGTCCCAACTGGGCTCCACTACTGATCATCAGGAAACGAAACATAGTAACGACCACGTTCCTCGTCGAACTCCCACTTGAGCTCGGTTGCGTCATCTGCACTGGTATCGTCGGCACCTGCAACTGTTTTGGTAGAATCTGTGAGTCACGAGGACTCAGCAATCTCACACCCGCGAGATCAAGACTATTTAAGCTTATAGGAAAGGATGGGGTAATGAGGTGGAGCTGCCGCAAGCACTAAGCATATATGGTGGCTAACATACGCAAAAGAGAGCGAGAAGAGAAGCAACGCAACGGTCGCGAAGCTAGAAATGATCAAGAAGTGATCCTGAAACTACTTACGTTCATTCATAACCCAGACCGTGTTCACTTCCCGGACTCCGCCGAAAAGAGACCATCACGGCTACACACGCGGTTGATGTATTTTAATTAAACCAAGTGTCAAGTTCTCTACAACCGGACATTAACAAATTCCCATCTGCCTCATAACCGCGGGCACGACTTTCGAAAGATAATACCTTGCAGGGGTGTCCCAACTTAGCCCATTATAAGCTCTCACGGTCAACAAAGGATAAACCTTCTCCCGGGAAGACCCGATCAGTCTCGGAATCCCGGTTTACAAGACATTTCGACAATGGTAAAACAAGACCAGCAAAGCCGCCAGATGTGCCGACAAATGCCGATAGGAGCTGCACATATCTCGTTCTCAGGGCACACGGGATAAGTAAAGCTACGAGTAAAACCAGGCCTCGAGTTTCCCCGAGGTGGCCCCGCAGGCTGCTCGGTTCGGACCAAAACTCGAAGGAGCACTGGCCCGGGGGGGGGGGGGGTTAAATAAAGATGACCCTCGGGCTCGCGAAAACCCAAGGGAAAAAGGCTTAGGTAGGAAAATGTAAAACCAAGGTTGGGCCTTGCTGGAGGAGTTTTACTCAAAGCTATCTGTCAAGGGGGTCCCATAAATCATCCAACCGCGTAAGGAACGCAAAATCAAGGAACATAACACAGGTATGACGGAAACTAGGGCGGCAAGAGTGGAACAAAAAACCAGGCATAAGGCCGAGCCTTCCACCCTTTACCACATATATAGATGCATTAATAAAATAAGAGATATTGTGATATTCCAAAATATTCATGTTCCAACATGGAACCAACTTCAACTTCACCTGCAACTAGCAACGCTATAACAAGGGTTGAGCAAAAGCGGTAACTTAGCCAAACACTGGTTTGCTAGGAAAGGATGGTTAGAGGCTTGACATGGCAATATGGGAGGCATGATATAGCAAATGGTAGGTAGCGCAGCATAGCAATAGAGCGAACAACTAGCAAAGCAAAGATAGAAGTGATATCGAGGGTATGGTCATCTTGCCTGCAAGGTTCTCAGAGTTGTCGAAAGCTTGATCCTCGTAAGCGTACTCAACAGGTTCCTTGTTCACGAACTCATCTCCCGGCTCTACCCACAGCAAGAACACAAGCAATGGAACCACAATCAATCACGGGAAATGCACAAGCAACATGATGCAATACATGCATGATATGCGAGATGTAATATGCGATGCATATGCGTGCTCCGGAAGAAAAAGGATGAACAAGGCATCAAATTGGCAAAACAAGTATGCCGCTGGAAAGATGAGATGATTTCGGTCGAAATCGATATAAAGATCACCGAAAACGGATGCACGGTTTGCAATTGGAAGCAAAACAAGAATGACACAAATCTGCGATTAACAGCACGATGCCACTTAGAATACATCAAGTAACTATGCTACGGCATCCGAACATAGCAAGAAAGCATATCGCAGTGATCTACAAGAGATTCTTCACAAAAGATGAACACTGAGCTACGGCTAGATCACACAATAACAGGTTCAAACAAGCATGGCAAAAGTGCAAAAGATATCAGCTTCATAGAGTGAAAATACTGAACATGGCTGAAACAGCATCAGGTAGCAATGTTCAGAGCAAGAAAAACACATGCTACCGGAACTTGTCATAGCAAAACAAGGCATGGCATGAATCTACTAAATGCATAGGACAAAAGTCCCTTACTGATCATGAGCCAAAAAGGCACCGAAGATATAATGGCACCCATGTAAACATAGAAAGTTCCGTTAACAGGTTTCAGACTGCAGAAAACAGAGCATGGCATTAATAAATTAAGAAGGCATCTTTGTGAGCTCGATTCACTCATCTCAAAGCAATGCATGACAAAACAAGCATACGTGCAGCAAGATGGCATGTTCATGAAGCTAACCATGGAAAGATCAAGTTCATAGCATTTATGGATCAACTACAACAACCTTGGCAAAATTGAATATCATGTTAACATTCTGCCAGGAACATTTTATAGCAAAAGTAGAGCAAGATTAAGACATGCTAGGGCACTCCATAATTGCAAACAGGGGCATGGATTGATAGAGGATAACCATATGTACAAAACATCCTTACTGAACACACTCAAAAGAAGCATGGATCTCACTGTAGACACATGGATACATGGCATCAAAATAACAGCAGTAAAAGACTTAGCAAAAACCTATGTCCCTGAAAACAGAAACATCACGAAGCCTAGTTTGCATGCTTGTGCTGGTCACCACATAGATCACAAAATACGAGGCATTCACCTCTGTAAATATGGAATGATATAGATCAAAACACCTGTAGAGATCATGCCCATAAGATGCACACATCAAATGCAACAAAAATAACAACACATCAAGTTCTGATAAGTAACAACAGTAAACAACATATAGCACTCTTGCATCAGAGATTTGGGCCTCAAGATGGACTCAAACGAGCATGGCACAATGGAACAAAATGAAGATCCTCTTGTGATGAACATTTCGATATATCATGCACGCAAAAGGGAGCAGTATGCAATGAGATATGCCATGATGAACATAGCAACATAAAGTGATATATTCGGGACTTGGCAGAAAAACGAGGGGGGAAAAAGTCAACCTCGATCTAGGGTTTGTGGCACGCGAACCGAGGATGGCCGGGATTCGCCGGGGTTGGAGCGCGCGGCGGCCGGAGAGGAACTCGGGGAGGTCGCCGGGGTCGGGGAAGCCGAATCCGGCGAGGGGGAGACCCGGCGGCGATGGCGCCGGGCGGCGGGGACGGGCCCGCGGGGGCCGGCGAGGCGGCGGGGTCGCCGGCGGAGGAGAGGGGTGGCACGGCGGCGGACGAGGCACGGGTGGTTGGCGGAGGAGACGGGTGCCGGCGCGAAGGGCGCGGCGGCGGTCGCGGGCGTGGAGGAGCGGAGGCGGGGCGCGGGCGGCGGAGACGCGGGCCGCGGGGGCCGGCCTCGGGCCCGGCGGGCTTCGGCGGCGGGTGCGGCGCGGAGCCACGTGGCGCGTCCCGATTGGCTCTGGGCGGCGGCGACTTCGTCCGACGCGGACCGGACGCGTCCGGCGGCGGAAAGGGAGCGGGCTAGGGTTTCGTCTGCGCGAAAAATCCGGGAGGGGTCACCTATTTATAGGTAGAGGGATCTAGGAGACTCCAAATGGAGTGCGGTTTTCGCCCACACGATCGTGATCGAACGACGGAGAGCATGGAGGGGGCTTAGATGGGTTATTGGGCTCTTTGGAGGGGTGTTTGGCTGCAACACACTAAAGTCCTTTGCGGTTATCCGGTTAACCGTTGGAGCATCAAACGACCTCCAAATGAAACGAAACTTGACAGGTGGTCTACCGTTGGTGTACCAAGGCCACTTGGCAAACCTCGGTCCATTTCGAGAACGTTTGATACCCGCTCACGAAAAGAGACAAGAGGGGTGCGCCGGTGTATGTGGGAGTGTGGGAATGCAAAACGGACAACGGGGAAAATGCTCGGATGCATGAGACGAACACGTATGCAAATGAGATGCACATGATGACATGATATGCAGATGCATGACATGAACAAAATGCAAAACGAAAGACAAAACCCGACCACGAATGGAATATCATAACACATAGCCGAAAATGGCAAGAGTTGGAGTTACAAATATGGAAAGTTACATCCGGGGTGTTACAACACTCCACCACTACGAGAGGATCTCGTCCCGAGATCTAGGACTGAAAGAACTCCGGATATTCGGAACAGAGGTGGTCCTCGCGCTCCCAGGTGGCTTCTCTGTCGGAATGGTGCGACCACTTCACTTTCAGGAATTTGATTGACTTGTTGCGAGTCTTGCGCTCAGTTTCTTCAAGAATAGCAACGGGGTGCTCATGATAAGACAGATCTTCTTGGAGGTCAATCTCTTCGAAGTTGATGGTGCGCTCAGGAGTCTTGAAGCACTTGCGAAGCTGTGACACGTGGAACACATCGTGCACGTTCGCGAAGTTGGAGGGAAGCTCAAGTTGATAGGCGAGGTCGCCTCTTTTGCCAATGATCTTGAAAGGACCCACGTATCTAGGGGCAAGCTTCCCTTTGATACCGAAGCGACGAGTGCCTTTCATTGGAGAGACGCGGAGGTAGACATGGTCTCCGATCTCGAAAGCCAAGTCACGGTGCTTGCTATCATAGTAACTCTTCTGGCGCGATTGCGCGGCTTTGAGATTTTCACGGATGACTTTACACATTTCTTCAGCCTCTGTGATTAAGTCATTGCCAAGAAGTTGGCGTTCACCAGTCTCTGACCAATTGAGAGGAGTACGGCACTTTCTGCCATAGAGAATCTCGAATGGGGCCTTGCCCGAACTCGCTTGGAAGCTGTTGTTGTAGGAGAACTCGGCATATGGAAGACAATCTTCCCACTTCATGCCAAAGGAAATGACACAAGCCCTGAGCATATCTTCAAGGATTTGATTGACTCGCTCGACTTGGCCACTAGTTTGAGGATGGAAAGCTGTGCTGAAGCGAATGTTGGTGCCCATGGCCTTCTGGAAGGAGTCCCAGAACTTAGAAGTGAAGATGCTTCCACGATCTGAAGAAATCAATTGTGGAATGCCGTGCAAGGAGACAATCCTGGAGGTGTATAGCTCTGCCAACTGAGCTGCTGTGATAGATTCTTTGATTGGAAGGAAATGAGCCACTTTAGTAAGCTTGTCGATGACAACGAAGATAGCATCATTTCCGCGCTTGGACTTAGGAAATCCAGTCACGAAGTCCATTTCGATATGATCAAACTTCCATTCTGGAATAGCAAGAGGTTGGAGGAGACCAGCTGGTCGTTGGTGTTCTGCTTTCACCCTTCGACAGACATCACATTCATTCACGAATTGAGCGATTTCTCGCTTCATTCGAGTCCACCAATACGACTGCTTGAGGTCATGGTACATCTTCGTACTTCCAGGATGAATGGAAAGAAGAGAATTGTGCGCCTCGTTCATAATGACTTTCCTTAGATCACCTTTAGGAACCACAATCCGGTCCTCGAAGAATAAAGTGTCTCTGTCATCAATGCGATAGCACTTGTATTTGGAAAGACCCTTGTCAATACCACGTTTCACCTTCTTCACCATGGTATCCAGGAGTTGTGCCTCACGAATTTGATCTTCCAAAGTAGGAGAGACTAGGAGGTTGGCAAGAAAGCCTTGAGGAACAACTTGGAGATTCAGTTTGCGGAAAGCTTCACAAAGATCCGGTTGAAATGGCTTGAGAATTAAGCTGTTGCAATAAGCCTTCCTGCTCAAAGCATCTGCAATGACATTGGCCTTGCCTGGAGTATATTCAATACTCGGATTGTACTCTTGAATCATTTCGACCCATCGAGTTTGCCTGAGGTTGAGGTTGGGCTGAGTGAAGATGTACTTGAGACTCTTGTGATCGGTGAATATGTCCACTTTCTTCCCAACAAGAGATGTCTCCATGTTATTAATGCATGGACAACTGCCGCCAACTCAAGATCGTGAGTGGGGTAGTTCTTTTCGTTGGGCTTCAACTGACGAGAGGTATAGGCCACAACTTTCTTCTCTTGCATTAACACAGCACCGAGACCTTGAAGAGAAGCATCACAGAAAACTTCGAATGGCTTGGATTCGTCAGGAGGAGTTAAGACAGGAGCTGTGACGAGTTTCTCTTTGAGAGTGTTGAAAGCAACGTCACACTCAGGAGTCCAGACATACTTCACATGCTTCTGGAGGAGGTTGGAAAGAGGCTTTGCAATCTTAGAGAAATTCTCAACGAATCTTCGGCAATAGCTTGCAAGACCAAGAAACTGCGGAGCTGCTTGACATTCTGAGGAGGTTCCCAATTCACAATTGCAGACACCTTCTCGGGATTAACAGCGATGCCCTTGGCAGAGATGATATGACCAAGGTAAAGAACTTCATCAAGCCAAAACTCACATTTGGAAAACTTCGCATAGAATTGATACTCTCTGAGCTTGTCGAGCACCAATCGCAAATGTTTGGCATGATCCTTCTTATTCTTGGAGAAGACCAAGATATCATCGAGATACACCAGGACGAATTCATTGGTATAGGGGTTGAAGATGAAATTCATCATTCGAGAGAATGTTGGAGGAGCATTGACAAGGCCGAAAGACATGACAGTATATTCATAAGAACCAAAGCTTGTTCTGAATGCTGTCTTGGGAATATCTTCTTCACGAATGCGAATCTGATGATAACCCATCGAAGGTCAAGCTTGGAGAATACTTTAGCACCCTTGAGTTGCTCGAATAGCTCATTGATGTTGGGAAGTGGATACTTGTTATTGATTGTCTTCTTGTTCAATGGACGGTAGTCGACAGAAAGTCGGTCCGTGCCATCCTTCTTCTGGACAAAAAGAACTCCACAACCCCATGGAGATGAACTCGGTCTGATCAAACCCAGATGCTCTTGTTCATCGAGCTGTTTCTTCAATTCTTTCAGCTCCTTGGGTCCAAGCTTTTAAGGACGCTTGCAAATGGGTTCCGTGCCAGGCTCAAGATCGATAACGAACTCAACTGGCCTATGAGGAGGCATACCTGGAAGCTCTTCTAGAAAGACATCTTGGTACTCACACATGACTGGAATCTGAGAAATAGCATCCAACTCGCCCTTCTCGTTGAGAGAAAACAACCGAATGGTTTCATCACGAGCGGCATAGATGATAACATCCTCAGAAGAGTGTGTCAATTGAATTTCCCTAGCAGCACAATCAAGTTGAGCTTTGTGCTTAGAAAGCCAGTCCATCCCGAGAATTAGATCAATATCCGAGTCACCAAGAACAATTGGAGAAGACAGAAATTTATAGTTTCCCATCTTGATGGAAACATCCGGAACCAGCAAACTAGAGCTCAAACGTTTACCCGGAGAAACGACATCCATGGGTTTACCCAAATGTGAACAAGTGAATTCATGCTTGGCAAAAAACGGTCTTGACATGAAACAAAGCGAAGCACTGGTATCAAATAAGCCTTTTGCAGGAATATCATTAACTGAGAGATTACCCATTATCACATCAGTAGATTCCTCCGCTTGAGCTGCATTCATCATGTTCACCTTTGCATGGGATTATGCTTGGCAAAAAACGCCTTTGGTAAACGGTCTTGACTTGGGATTATGCTTGGCAAAAAACGGTCTTGACTTGGGATTATGCTTGACCACTGCATTGCTGGAAGATCTCACAGGAGGAGGATGCGAAAGACGCCTTTGGTTGAAGCACTTGTTAGCATAGTGACCTTTCTGCTGACACTTGTTGCAAGTCACCTCTGAGAGTGGACGATGATAAGGAGCATTAGACCTCGGAGCTTGATTCTGAGACTTGTTCTGATAGCTAGGGTTGGGTGGGTGGGAAGATCCATGGCCACCTTTGTTCTTCTGCTGGAAAGGCTGATGAAACGGAGGAGGAGGAGGCAACCAGAACTTCTGTTGCTTAGCAGCCACTAGTGAGGAGGAAGAAGACTGAACTGCGTCCCTGACTCTCTTCTTAGAAGCCTCACACTTGAGCTGAGCAGCCTCTTGCTTCAGTGCCATGTTGTAGAAATCATCATACTTGGTCGGCTCAAAAAGCACGAGAGGTAATTGCAGATCTTCTCTGAGGCCACCTCTGAATTGATAGATCATACTCTTTTCATCAGGAACGTCTTGCTTAGCGAAGCGAGCGAGTTTCTGAAACTGGGTATTGTATTGATACACGGACATGCTGCCTTGCTTGAGATTGCGGAACTCCTCACGCTTGCTCTCAACAACACTTTGTGGAATGTGGTGAGCTTTGAAGTCTCGGAGGAAATCATCCCAGGTAATCACACGACCTCTTCTGGAATCTTTGTATTGTTGATACCACTCGGCAGCTTGATCCTTGAGTTGAAAAGAAGCAAACTTGACAAAGTCCTCAGGCCTGACATTGCTACATTCAAAATGCTTGTTGATGTCCATGAGCCAATCATCGGCGTCTGTGGCCTCGGCACAGTAGCTAAAAGACTTCGGCTGATTTGTGAGGAACTGGTTGAGGGTAGCGAAGTGAGGCTGATTGTTGCCTTGGCCTTGATTTCCTTGGTTGCCTTGCCCTTGGGTGCCCTCTTGCAAGAGTTGCAAAATCATCTGAGCATTGGCGTTGGTGGCTGCCATGATAGCTTGCCATGCCTCCGGAGGCGGAGGTGGTGGCGGAGGGTTCCCCTGACTCCCATCATTGCGTTCCGGATTCTGATGCGTTGGCGGAGCCATCCTGAAGAGGGTGACATCCGTTAGCATCTTGATAGACAGATAGACAAGTTGAATCAACGGATAGAAATTGCAACATATAGTCTTCACAAAAAACATTCGAACGAGGATGAACGAATGAATTCCATAGTAAATCATCACACTTCCATTAAGGTGAGAAGCCACTTGATAAAGGGTTGATGAATAAAATAACAAGGTACGACTGGAACAAATAAGTGGTAAGGATTACCCAATCACAAACCAAATATCTACGGGAAGAAATGCTAAGAGCTACTTGAATCCCACCTATAAACTCCCAAAACTTTCTGGTTATGCAATCTGGTGTTGGGGATACAGGGGACACAATATATATCACCCAGACTAGCAATCCCTAGATCCAGCTGTATCCATCCATCAACACATAACCAAGAAACCTTCGGAAATCGTGTACCTCAACCTTCGAAAAGCATCCGTTATACGAGTTATGGCAATACTCCCGAACTCCCGCCCCAGTACTGGGTGGCGTCGAGGTGATCTCACCAACAACTGCATAAAAGAGATTTTTGATGTCGGCGAAACTCAGGTATTCCAGAACTGCAATGATAAAATTGTGACGACAACACCTCGGAGCTCAACTCCCCGGGACACTGCCACAACCCCTAAATGTCAGGAGGCACCAAGAACAATGTTCTCGTCACAAAACCAACGGAACGATTCCAAGATACCCGTGTGATCCTAAAAAAAATTAGTGAAATTTGAAGAGAGAAGAGTCAAAACTTCTACGTCGGGAGGCCTCACCAGAGCGACGAAGGGACTGAGGAGTAAAAAGAATCCTACTCTCCGATAAATATAATCCTAAGACTCAAAACAATTTTGTTCTAGACTCAACAACGCCAGCGATTCGATCAAGCAGGGGGCTCCTAAGTCGGGGATGGCTCTGATTACCAACTTGTAACGCCCACGATGCGGCTATATCTTCCACGTGTCGAGGCACGACTTAGAGGCATAACCGCATTGTAGGTATTGTCGCAAGAAGGGTCATCTTCACACAATCCCATGTAATGAACAAGAATGGGATAACGAGAGTTGGCTTACAATCGCCACTTCACACAATACATAAATTAATTCATACATCATCCAAAAATCCACACATAGACCGACCACGGTCAAATCCAAATGAAAATAAGATAACCTCAAATGCTAGATCCCAGATCATCCCAACTGGGCTCCACTACTGATCATCAGGAAACGAAACATAGTAATGACCACATTCCTCGTCGAACTCCCACTTGAGCTCGGTTGCGTCATCTGCACTGGTATCGTCGGCACCTGCAACTGTTTTGGTAGAATCTGTGAGTCACGAGGACTCAGCAATCTCACACCCGCGAGATCAAGACTATTTAAGCTTGTAGGAAGGATGGGGTAATGAGGTGGAGCTGCAGCAAGCACTAAGCATATATGGTGGCTAACATACGCAAACAAGAGCGAGAAGAGGAGCAACGCAACGGTCGCGAAGCTAGAAATGATCAAGAAGTGATCCTGAAACTACTTACGTTCATTCATAACCCAGACCGTGTTCACTTCCCGGACTCCGCCGAAAAGAGACCATCACGGCTACACACGCGGTTGATGTATTTTAATTAAACCAAGTGTCAAGTTCTCTACAACCGGACATTAACAAATTCCCATCTGCCTCATAACCGTGGGCACGGCTTTCGAAAGATAATACCCTGCAGGGGTGTCCCAACTTAGCCCATTATAAGCTCTCACGGTGAACGAAGGATAAACCTGAAGGAAATATGCCCTAGAGGCAATAATAAAGTATTATATATTTCCTTATATCATGATAAATTTTTATTATTCATGCTAGAATTGTATTAACCGGAAACATAATACATGTGTGAATACGTAGACAAACAGAGTGTCACTAGTATGCCTCTACTTGACTAGCTCGTTAATCAAAGATGGTTATGTTTCCTAGCCATAGACATGAGTTGTCATTTGATTAACGGGATCACCTCATTAGGAGAATGACGTGATTGACTTGACCCATTCCGTTAGCTTAGCACCCGATCGTTTAGTATGTTGCTATTGCTTTCTTCATGACTTATACATGTTCCTATGACTATGAGATTATGCAACTCCCGTTTACCGGAGGAACACTTTGTGTGCTACCAAACGTCACAACGTAAATGGGTGATTATAAAGGTGCTCTACAGGTGTCTCCAAAGGTACTTGTTGGGCTGGCGTATTTTGAGATTAGGATTTGTCACTCCGATTGTCCGAGAGGTATCTCTGGGCCCACTCGGTAATGCACATCACTATAAGCCTTGCAAGCATTGTGACTAATGAGTTAGTTGCGGGATGATGTATTACGGAACGAGTAAAGAGACTTGCCGGTAACGAGATTGAACTAGGTATCGAGATACCGACGATCGAATCTCGGGCAAGTAACATACCGATGACAAAGGGAACAACGTATGTTGTTATGCGGTCTCACCGATAAATATCTTCGTAGAATATGTGGGAGCCAATATGGGCATCCAGGTCCCGCTATTGATTATTGACCAGAGAGGTGTCTCAGTTATGTCTACATAGTTCTCGAACTCGTAGGGTCCGCACGCTTAACATTACGATGACAGTTATATTATGAGTTTATATGTTTTGATGTACCGAAGGTTGTTCGGAGTCCCGGATGTGATCACGGACATGACGAGGAGTCTCGAAATGGTCGAGACATAAAGATTGATATATTGGACGACTATATTCGGACACCGGAAGTGTTCCGGAGAAGTTTCGGATTAAACCGGAGTGCCGGAGGGTTACCCGAACCCCCCGGGGAAGTATTGGGCCTTAGTGGGCCTTGAGGGGAGAGAGAGGGCAGCAGCCAGGAGGTGGCGTGCCCCCTCCCAGGAGGAATCCTAGTTGGACTAGGAGAGGGGGGCGCAGCCCCCTTTCCCTCTCCCTCTCCCTCTCTTTCCTTCCCCCCTCTTTTCCTAGTAGGACTAGGAAAGGGGAGTCCTACTCCTACTAGGAGGAGGACTCCCCCCTCTCTCCTTGGCGCGCCTAGGGCAGCCGGCCTCCCCCTTGCTCCTTTATATACGGGGGCAGGGGGGCACCTCTATACACACTTGATATATACGATATTTTAGCCGTGTGCGGTGCCCCCTCCAGCATATTACACCTCGATAATACCGTTGCGGAGCTTAGGCGAAGCCCTGCGTCGGTGGAACATCATCATCGTCACCACGCCGTCGTGCTGACGAAACTCTCCCTCAACACTCGGCTGGATCGGAGTTCGAGGGACGTCATCGAGCTAAACGTGTGTAGAACTCGGAGGTGCCGTGCGTTCGGTACTTGATCGGTCGGATCATGAAGACGTATGACTACATCAACCGCGTTGTTATAATGCTTCCGCTATTGGTCTGCGAGGGTACGTGGACAACACTCTCCCCTCTCGTTGCTATGCATCACCATGATCTTGCGTGTGCGTAGGAATTTTTTTGAAATTACTACGTTTCCCAACAGTGGTATCAGAGCCTGGTTTTATGCGTCGATGCTATGCACGAGTAGAACACAAGTGAGTTGTGGGCGATATAAGTCATACTGCTTACCAGCATGTCATACTTTGGTTCAGCGGTATTGTGAGATGAAGCGGCCCGGACCGACATTACGCGTACGCTTACGCGAGACTGGTTTGACCGTTCGGAGCACTCGTTGCTTAAAGGTGACTGGCGAGTGTCTGTTTCTCTCACTTTAGTTGAACCGAGTGTGGCTACGCCCGGTCCTTGCGAAGGTTAAAACAGCACCAACTTGACAAACTATCATTGTGGTTTTGATGCGTAGGTAAGAACGGTTCTTGCTAAGCCCGTAGCAGCCACGTAAAACTTGCAACAACAAAGTAGAGGACGTCTAACTTGTTTTTGCAGGGCATGTTGTGATGTGATATGGTCAAGACATGATGTGATATAATTTGTTGTATGAGATGATCATGTTTTGTAACCGAGTTATCGGCAACTGGCAGGAGCCATATGGTTGTCGCTTTATTGTATGAGATGCAATCACCATGTAATAGTTTTACTTTATCACTAAGCGGTAGCGATAGTCGTAAAAGCAATTAGTTGGCGAGACGACAACGATACTACGATGGAGATCAAGGTGTCGCGCCGGTGACGATGGTGATCATGACGGTGCTTCGGAGATGGAGATCACAAGCACGGTGCTTCGGAGATGGAGATCACAAGCACAAGATGATGATGGCCATATCATATCAGTTATATTGATTGCATGTGATGTTAATCCTTTATGCATCTTATCTTGCTTTGATTGACGGTAGCATTATAAGATGATCTCTCACTAAAATTTCAAGATAAAAGTGTTCTCCCTGAGTATGCACCGTTGCAAAAGTTCTTCGTGCTGAGACACCACGTGATGATCGGGTGTGATAGGCTCTACGTTCAAATACAACGGGTGCAAAACAGTTGCACACGCGGAATACTCAGGTTAAACTTGACGAGCCTAGCATATGCAGATATGGCCTCGGAACACGGAGACCGAAAGGTCGAGCGTGAATCATATAGTAGATATGATCAACATAGTGATGTTCACCATTGAAACTACCCCATCTCACGTGATGATCGGACATGGTTTAGTTGATTTGGATCACGTAATCACTTAGATGATTAGAGGGATATCTATCTAAGTGGGAGTTCTTAAGTAATATGATTAATTGAACTTAAATTTATCATGAACTTAGTACCTGATAGTATCTTGCTTGTCTATGTTAATTGTAGATAAATGGCCCGTG
Organism: Triticum aestivum; assembly: GCF_018294505.1. Lineage (NCBI taxonomy): Eukaryota > Viridiplantae > Streptophyta > Magnoliopsida > Poales > Poaceae > Triticum > Triticum aestivum. The sequence goes on along the minus strand of NC_057796.1, from coordinate 85,759,493 downwards.
CTGTTGTTCCGCTGAATTTTAATGCGTTCCTTGAGAAAGCTAAGTTGAAAGATGATGGTAGCAATTACACGGACTGGGTCCGTAACTTGAGGATTATCCTCATTGCTGCACAGAAGAATTACGTCCTAGAAGCACCGCTAGGTGCCAGGCCTCCTGCAAGAGCGACGCCAGAAGTTATGAACGTCTGGCAGAGCAAAGCTGATGACTACTCAATAGTTCAGTGTGCCATGCTTTACGGCTTAGAACCGGGTCTTCAACGATGTTTTGAACGTCATGGAGCATATGAGATGTTCCAGGAGTTGAAGTTAATATTTCAAGCAAATGCCCGGATTGAGAGATATGAAGTCTCCAATAAGTTCTATAGCTGCAAGATGGAAGAGAATAGTTCTGTCAGTGAGCATATACTCAGAATGTCTGGGTATAATAATCACTTGATTCAACTGGGAGTTCAACTTCCGGATGATTGCGTCATTGACAGAATTCTTCAATCACTGCCACCAAGCTACAAGAGCTTCGTGATGAACTATAACATGCAAGGGATGTATAAGACAATTCCCGAGCTCTTCGCAATGCTAAAGGCAGCGGAGGTAGAAATCAAAAAGGAGCATCAAGTGTTGATGGTCAGTAAAACCACTAGTTTCAAGAAAAAGGGCAAAAGGAAGAAGAAAGGGTACTTCAAGAAGAACAGCAAGCAAGTTGCTGTTCAGGAGAAGAAATCCAAGTCTGGACCTAAGCCTGAAACTGAGTGCTTCTACTATAAGCAGACTGGTCACTGGAAGCGGAGCTTCCCCAAGTATTTGGCGGATAAGAAGGATGGCAAGGTTAACAAAGGTATATGTGATATACATGTTATTGATGTGTACCTTACTAATACTCGCAGTAGCACCTGGGTATTTGATACTGGTTCTGTTGCTAATATTTGCAACTCGAAACAGGGGCTACGGATTAAGCGAAGATTGGCTAAGGACGAGGTGACGATGCGCGTGGGAAATGGTTCCAAAGTCGATGTGATCGCCGTCGGCACGCTACCTCTACATCTACCTTCGGGATTAGTTTTAGACCTAAATAATTGTTATTTGGTGCCAGCGTTGAGCATGAACATTATATCTGGATCTTGTTTAATGCGAGACGGTTATTCATTTAAATCAGAGAATAATGGTTGTTCTATTTATATGAATAATATCTTTTATGGTCATGCACCCTTGAAGAGTGGTCTATTTTTTATGAATCTCGATAGTAGTGACACACATATTCATAATGTCGAAGCCAAAAGATGCAGAGTTGATAACGACAGTGCAACTTATTTGTGGCACTGCCGTTTGGGTCATATCGGTGTAAAGCGCATGAAGAAACTCCATACTGATGGAATTTTGGAATCACTTGATTTTGAATCACTTGGTACTTGCGAACTGTGCCTCATGGGCAAGATGACCAAAACACCGTTCTCCGGAACTATGGAGAGAGCAACAGATTTGTTGGAAATCATACATACAGATGTATGTGGTCCGATGAATATTGAGGCTCGTGGCGGATATCATTATTTTCTCACCTTCACAGATGATTTGAGCAGATATGGGTATATCTACTTATTGAAACATAAGTCTGAAACATTTGAAAAGTTCAAAGAATTTCAGAGTGAAGTAGAAAATCATCGTAACAAGGAAATAAAATTCCTACGATCTGATCATGGAGGAGAATATTTGAGTTACGAGTTTGGCCTACATTTGAAACAATGCGGAATAGTTTCGCAACTCACGCCACCCGGAACACCACAGCGTAATGGTGTGTCCGAACGTCGTAATCGTACTTTATTAGATATGATACGATCTATGATGTCTCTTACTGATTTACCGCTATCATTTTGGGGTTATGCTTTAGAGACGGCTGCATTCACTCTATATAGGACACCATCAAAATCCGTTGAGACGACGCCTTATGAACTATGGTTTGGCAAGAAACCAAAGTTGTCGTATCTTAAAGTTTGGGGTTGCGATGCTTATGTGAACAAACTTCAACCTGATAAGCTCGAACCTAAATCGGAGAAATGTGTCTTCATAGGATACCCAAAGGAGACTGTTGGGTACACCTTCTATCACAGATCCGAAGGCAAGTTATTCGTTGCTAAGAATGGATCCTTTCTAGAGAAGGAGTTTCTCTCGAAAGATGTGAATGGGAGGAAAGTAGAACTTGATGAGGTAACTATACCTGCTCCCTTATTGGAAAGTAGATCATCGCAGAAATAAGTTTCTGCGACACCTACACCAATTAGTGAGGAAGTTAATGATAATGATCATGAAACTTCAGATCAAGTTATTACTGAACCTTGTAGGTCAACTAGATCAAGATCCGCACCAGAGTGGTACGGTAATCCTGTTCTGGAGGTCATGTTACTAGACCATGATGAACCTACGAACTATGAAGAAGCGATGGTGAGCCCAGATTCCGCAAAATGGCTTGAAGCCATGAAATCCGAGATGGGATCCATGTATGAGAACAAAGTATGGACTTTGGTTGACTTGCCCGATGGTCGGCAAGCCATTGAAAATAAATGGATCTTCAAGCAGAAGACTGACGCTGATGGTAATGTTACTGTCTATAAAGCTCGACTTGTTGCGAAAGGTTTTCGACAAGTTCAAGGGATTGACTACGATGAGACCTTCTCACCCGTAGCGATACTTAAGTCTGTCCGAATCATGTTAGCAATTGCCGCATTTTATGATTATGAAATTTGGCAAATGGATGTCAAAACTGCATTCCTGAATGGATTTCTGGAAGAAGAGTTGTATATGATGCAACCGGAAGGTTTTGTCGATCCAAAGGGAGCTAACAAAGTGTGCAAGCTCCAGCGATCCATTTATGGACTGGTGCAAGCCTCTCGGAGATGGAATAAATGCTTTGATAGTGTGGTCAAAGCATTTGGTTTTATACATACTTTTGGAGAAGCCTGTATTTACAAGAAAGTGAGTGGGAGCTCAGTAGCATTTCTGATATTATATGTGGATGACATATTACTGATTGGAAATGATATAGAATTTCTGGATAGCATAAAGGGATACTTGAATAAGAGTTTTTCAATGAAAGACCTCGGTGAAGCTGCATATATATTAGGCATTAAGATCTATAGAGATAGATCAAGACGCTTAATTGGACTTTCACAAAGCACATACCTTGACAAAGTTTTGAAAAAGTTCAAAATGGATCAAGCAAAGAAAGGGTTCTTGCCTGTACTACAAGGTGTGAGATTGAGTAAGACTCAATGCCCGACCACTGCAGAAGATGAAAGATGTTCCCTATGCTTCAGCCATAGGCTCTATCATGTATGCAATGCTGTGTACCAGACCTGATGTGTGCCTTGCTATAAGTCTAGCAGGGAGGTACCAAAGTAATCCAGGAGTGGATCACTGGACAGCGGTCAAGAACATCCTGAAATACCTGAAAAGGACTAAGGATATGTTTCTCATTTATGGAGGTGACAAAGAGCTCATCGTAAATGGTTACGTTGATGCAAGCTTTGACACTGATCCGGACGATTCTAAATCGCAAACCGGATACATATTTACATTGAACGGTGGAGCTGTTAGTTAGTGCAGTTCTAAGCAAAGTGTCATGGCGGGATCTACGTGTGAAGCGGAGTACATAGCTGCTTCGGAAGCAGCAAATGAAGGAGTCTGGATGAAGGAGTTCATATCTGATCTAGGTGTCATACCTAGTGCATCGGGACCAACGAAAATCTTTTGTGACAATACTGGTGCAATTGCCTTAGCAAAGGAATCCAGATTTCACAAGAGAACCAAGAACATCAAAAGACGCTTCAATTCCATCCGGGATTTAGTCCAGGTGGGAGACATAGAAATTTGCAAGATACGTACGGATCTGAATGTTGCAGACCCGTTGACTAAGCCTCTTCCACGAGCAAAACATGATCAGCACCAAGACTCCATGGGTGTGAGAATCATTACTGTGTAATCTAGATTATTGACTCTAGTGCAAGTGGGAGACTGAAGGAAATATGCCCTAGAGGCAATAATAAAGGAGAATTGTATTAACCGGAAACATAATACATGTGTGAATACATAGACAAACAGAGTGTCACTAGTATGCCTCTACATGACTAGCTCGTTAATCAAAGATGGTTATGTTTCCTAGCCATAGACATGAGTTGTCATTTGATTAACGGGATCACCTCATTAGGAGAATGACGTGATTGACTTGACCCATTCCGTTAGCTTAGCACCCGATCGTTTAGTATGCTGCTATTGCTTTCTTCATGACTTATACATGTTCCTATGACTATGAGATTATGCAACTCCCGTTTACCGGAGGAACACTTTGTGTGCTACCAAACGTCACAACGTAAATGGGTGATTATAAAGGTGCTCTACAGGTGTCTCCAAAGGTACTTGTTGGGTTGGCGTATTTCGAGATTAGGATTTGTCACTCCGATTGTCGGAGAGGTATCTCTGGGCCCACTCGGTAATGCACATCACTATAAGCCTTGCAAGCATTGTGACTAATGAGTTAGTTGCGGGATGATGTATTATGGAACGAGTAATGAGACTTGCCGGTAACGAGATTGAACTAGGTATCGAGATACCGACGATCGAATCTCGGGCAAGTAACATACCGATGACAAAGGGAACAACGTATGTTGTTATGCGGTCTGACCGATAAAGATCTTCGTAGAATATGTGGGAGCCAATATGGGCATCCAGGTCCCACTATTGGTTATTGACCGGAGAGGTGTCTCGGTTATGTCTACATAGTTCTCGAACCCGTAGGGTCCGCACGCTTAACGTTACGATGACAGTTATATTATGAGTTTATATGTTTTGATGTACCGAAGGTTGTTCGGAGTCCCGGATGTGATCACGGACATGACGAGGAGTCTCGAAATGGTCGAGACATAAAGATTGATATATTGGACGACTATATTCGGACACCGGAAGTGTTCCGGAGAAGTTTCGGATTAAACCGGAGTGCCGGAGGGTTACCGGAACCCCCCGGGGAAGTATTGGGCCTTAGTGGGCCTTGAGGGGAGAGAGAGGGCAGCAGCCAGGAGGTGGCGCGCCCCCTCCCAGGAGGAATCCTAGTTGGACTAGGAGAGGGGGGCGCAGCCCCCTTCCCCTCTCCCTCTCCCTCTCTTTCCTTCCCCCCCTCTTTTCCTAGTAGGACTAGGAAAGGGGAGTCCTACTCCTACTAGGAGAGGACTCCCCCCTCTCCATGGCGCGCGCTAGGGCAGCCGGCCTCCCCCTTGCTCCTTTATATACGGGGGCAGGGGCACCTCTATACACACTTGATATATACGATATTTTAGCCGTGTGCGGTGCCCCCTCCACCATATTACACCTCGATAATGCCGTTGCGGAGCTTAGGCGAAGCCCTGCGTCGGTGGAACATCATCATCGTCACCACGCCGTCGTGCTGACGAAACTCTCCCTCAACACTCGGCTGGATCGGAGTTCGAGGGACGTCATCGAGCTGAACATGTGTAGAACTCGGAGGTGCCATGCGTTCGGCACTTGATCGGTCGGATCGTGAAGACGTACGACAACATCAACCGCGTTGTTATAACGCTTCCGTTGTCGGTCTACGAGGGTACGTGGACAACACTCTCCCCTCTCGTTGCTATGCATCACCATGATCTTGCGTTTGCGTAGGAATTTTTTTTGAAATTACTACGTTCCCCAACAAACCTTCTCCGCGAAACCCGATCAAGTCTCGGAACCCGATTTACAAGAAATTCGGTAAAACAAACACAGAGTGCCGACAAATCCGATGGAGCCCATATCTGCTGCACACCGGAGTAATTTCTACAGTCAAGGCTCGATTTCCCGAGGTGGCCACGGGTGGTCCACACTCGAAGGATCATGGCCGGGGTAATAAGATGACCCTCGGTCGCGAAACCCAAGGCAAGGCTAGGTAGGCACATGTAAACCAAGGTTGGCCTTGCTGGGAGTTTCTAGCGATCTGTCAGGGGGTCCAATCAGCGTAGGAACGCAAAATCAAGACATAAACCATATGACGAACTAGGCGCAAGAGGGACAAAACTAGGCATAAGGCCGAGCCTTCCACCCTTTACCAAATATATAGATGCATTGATTAAATAAGAGATATTGTGATATTCCAAAATATTCATGTTCCAACATGGAACCAACTTCAACTTCACCTGCAACTAGCAACGCTATAAGAAGGGCTGAGCAAAAGCGGTAACTTAGCCAAACAACGGTTTGCTAGGAACGGATGGTTAGAGGCTTGACATGGCAATATGGGAGGTATGATATAGCAAGTGGTAGGTAGCGCAGCATAGCAATAGAGCGAACAACTAGCAAAGCAAAGATAGAAGTGATTTCGAGGGTATGGTCATCTTGCCTGCAAGGTTCTCAGAGTTGTCGAAAGCTTGATCCTCGTAAGCGTACTCAACAGGTTCCTCATTCACAAACTCGTCTCCCGGCTTTACCCACAGCAAGAACACAAGCAATGGAACGACAATCAATCACGGGAAATGCACAAGCAACATGATGCAATACATGCATGGTATGCGAGATGTGATATGCGATGCCTATGCGTGCTCCGGAAGAAAAAGGATGAACAAGGCATCAACTTGGCAAACCAAGTATGCCGCTGGAAAGATGAGATGATTTCGGTCGAAATCGATATAAAGATCACCGGAAACGGATGCACGGTTTGCAAATGGCAAGCAAAACAAGAATGACACAAATCTGCGATTAACAGCACGATGCCACTTAGAATAACTCAAGTAACTATGCTACAGCACCTCAACATAGCAAAAAAGCATATGGCAGTGATGTACAAGAGATGCTTCACAAAAGATGAACACTGAGATACGGCTAGATCACACAATAACAGGTTCAAACAAGCATGGCAAAAGTGCAAAAGATATCAGCTTCACAGACTTGGTGAAAATACTGAACATGGCTGAAACAGCATCAGGTAGCAATGTCCAGAGCAAGCAAAACACATGCTAACCGAACTTATCATAGCAAAACAAGGCATGGCATGAATCTACTAAATGCATAGGACAAAAGTTCCTTACTGATCATGAGCCAAAAAGGCACCGAAGATATAGTGGCACCCATGTAAACATAGCAAGTTTCTTTAACAGGTTTCAGACTTTGCAGAAAACAGAGCATGGCATTAATAAATTAAGAAGGCATCTTTGTGAGCTTAATTCACTCATCCCAAAGCAATGCATGACAAAACAAGCATACCTACAGCAAGATGGCATGTTCATGAAGCTAACCAAGGCAAGATCAAGTTCATAGCATGTATGGATCAACTACAACAACCTTGGCAAAATTGAATATCATGTTAACATTATGCTAGGAACATTTTATAGCAAAAGTAGAGCAAGATTAAGACATGCTAGGCACTCCATAATTGCAAACAGGGGCATGGATGGATAGAGCATAACCATATGCACAAAACATCCTTACTGAACATACTCAAAAGAAGTATGGATCTCACTGTAGACACATGGATACATGGCATCAAAATAACAACAGTAGAAGACTTGGCAAAAACCTAAGTCCCTGAAAACAGAAACATCACAAAGCCTAGTTTGCATGCTTGTGCTAGTCACCACATACATCACAAAAATACATCGCATACACCTCTATAAAGATGGCACGGCATAGATCAAAACACCTGTAGAGCTCATGCCCATAAGATGCACACATCAAATGCAACAAAAATAGCAAAACATCAAGTTCTGATAAGTAACAGCAGTAAACAACATATAGCACTCTTGCATCAGAGATTTGGGCCTCAAGATGTACTCAAACGAGCATGGCACAATGGAACAAAATGAAGAGCCTCTCGTGAGGAACATTTTAATATATCATGCACGCAAAACGGGGCAGTATGCAATGAGATATGCCATGATGAACAGAGCAACATAAAGTGATATATTCGGGACTTAGCAGAAAAACGAGGGGGGGAAGTCAACCTCGATCTAGGTTTTGTGGCACACGAACCGAGGATGGCGGGGGTTCGCCGGGTTGGTGCGCGCGGCGGGCGGAGAGGAACTCGGGGAGGTCGTCGGGGTCGGCGAAGCCGGATCCGGCGAGGGGGAGACCCGGCGGCGAGGGCGTCGGGCGGCGGGGACGGGCCCGCGGGGGCCGGCGAGGCGGCGGGGTCGCCGGCGGAGGAGCGGGGCGGCACGGCGGCGGACGAGGCGCGGGTGGTCGGCGGAGGAGACGGGCGCCGACGCGAAGGGCGCGGCGGCGGCGGTCGCGGGCGTGGAGGAGCGGAGGCGGGGCGCGGGCGGCGGAGACGCGGGCCGCGGGGGCCGGCCTCGGGGCCGGCGGGCTTCGGCGGCGGGGGCGGCGTGGAGCCACGTGGCGCGTCCCGATTGGCTCTGGGCGGCGGCGACTTCGTCCGGCTTGGAACGGACGCGTCCGGCGGCGGAGAGGGAGCGTGCTTGTGTTTCGTCTGCACGAAAAATCCGGGGGGGGGGGATCACCTATTTATAGGTAGAGGGAGCTAGGAGACTCCAAATGGAGTGCGGTTTTCGCCCACACGATCATGATCGAACGACCGAGAGCATGGAGGGGGCTTAGATGGGTTATTGGGCTGTTTGGAGGGGTGTTTGGCTGCAACACACTAAAGGCCTTTGCGGTTACCCGGTTAACCATTGGAGCATCAAACGACCTCCAAATGGAACGAAACTTGACAGGTGGTCTACCGGTGGTGTACCAAGGCCACTTGGCAAACCTCGGTCCATTCCGAGAATGTTTGACACATGCGCACGAAAAGAGATAAGAGGGGTGCGCCGGTGCATGTGGGAGCGTCGGAATGCAAAACGGACAACGGGGAAAATGCTCGGATGCATGAGACGAACACGTATGCAAATGAGATGCACATTATGACATGATATGGAATGCATGACATGAACAAAATGCAAAAAGAAAGAAAAAACCCGACCATGAATGGAATATCATAACACATAGCCGAAAATGGCAAGAGTTGGAGTTACAAATATGGAAAGTTACATCCGGGGCGTTACACCTAGCTAGGCAAAGAGATTTCAATGATGCTCACATGAAAGACAAGAATTGAAGCACAAAGAGAGCATCATAAAACACGTGACAAACACATCTAAGTCTAACATACTTCCTATGCATAGGAATCTTATAGTCAAACAAATTATCAAGGCAAGCAAAAACTAGCATATGCAAGGAAGCGGAAAGAAACAATAGCAATCTTAACATAACGAGAGGTAATTTAGTAACATGAAAATTTCTACAACCATATTTTCCTCTCTCTTAATAATTACATGTAGGATCATAAGAAAATTCAACAATATAGCTATCACAAAACATATTCTTAACACGATCCATATGTATGCAAAGTTGACACTCTTCCAAAATAGTGGGATTAACATTAACTAAAGTCATGACCTCTCCAAACCCACTTTTATCAAAAACTTCATAAGATTGAACATTCTCCAAATATGTGGGATCTAAAGTTGACTCTCTTCCAAACCCACTTTCAATATTATTGCAAACATTATTATCAATCTCATATTCATCATGGGGCTTAAATAAATTTTCAACATCATAAGAAGAATCACCCCAATCATGATCATTGCAACAAATAGTAGTCATAGCAAAACTAGCATCCCCAAGCTTAGGGTTTTGGACGTTATTAGCACAATTGACACAAATATAATTTATAGTAAAACCATTGCAATCATGCTTTTTATTCAAGGAGCTATCATGAAATCACTTCATAGATTTCTTCATCACAATTTTTAAATTCATGAATTTCAAGCAAAACTTCATAAAGATAATCTAGTGCACTCAACTCACTAGCAATAGGTTCATCATAATTGGATCTCTTAAAGAGATTAGCGAGTGGATGAGGATCCATAAACTTTTAGCAAGCGAAGAAGCAAGCAAAAATAAGACACATGGTAACACAAAAGGCAAGCAAAAAGAAGCGAACGAAAAAGGGCGAATAAAACCGCAAAGGTGAAGTGGGGGAGAGGAAAATGAGAGGCAAATGGCAAATAATGTAATGCGAGGGATAAGAGTTTGTGATGGGTACTTGGTATGTCTTGACTTGGCGCAGATCTCCCCGGCAACGGCGCCAGAAATCCTTCTTGCTACCTCTTGAGCATGCGTAGGTTTTCCCTTGAAGAGGAAAGGGTATGCAGCAAAGTAGCGTAAGTATTTCCCTTAGTTTTTGAGCACCAAGGTATCAATCTAGTAGGAGACTACACGCAAGTCCCTCATACCTGCACAAACAATCAAGAACATTGCAACCAACGTGATAAAGGGGTTGTTAATCCCTTCACGGCCACTTGCAAAAGTGAGATCCGATAGAAATAATAAGATAAATATTTTTGGTATTTTTGTTGTATAGAAGGAAAAGTAAAGATTGCAAAATAAACGGCGACATAAATAGCTAGTTGGCGGGAGATTAATAAGATGGAAGATAGACCCAGGGGCCATAGGTTTCACTAGTGGATTCTCTCAAGATAGCAAATTTTACGGTGGGTGAACAAATTACTGTCGAGCAATTGATAGAAAAGCGCATCGTTATGAGAATATCTAGACATGATCATGTATATAGGCATCACATCTGTGACAAGTAGATCGAAACGATTCTGCATCTACTACTATTACTCCACACATCGACTGCTATCCAGCATGCATCTTATTAAGTTCATAAGAATAGAGTAACGCATTAGGCAAGATGACATGATGTAGAGGGACAAACTCAAGCAATATTATATATACCCCATCTTTTTATCCTCGATGGCAACAATACAATACATGCCTTGCTTCCCCTGCTGTCACTGGGAAAGGACACCACAAGATTGAACCCAAAGCTAAGCACTTCTCCCATTGCAAGAAAGATCAATCTAGTAGGCCAAACCAAACTAATAATTCGAAGAGACTTGCAAAGATATCAAATCATGCATATAAGAATTCAGAGAAGAATCAAATATTGTTCATAGATAATCTTGATCATAAACCCACAATTCATCGGATCTCGACAAAAACACCGCAAAAAGAATTACATCAAACAGATCTCCAAGAGAATCAAGGAGAACTTTGTATTGAGATCCAAAGAGAGAGAAGAAGCCATCTAGCTAATAACTATGGACCCGAAGGTTTGTGGTAAACTACTCACACATCATCGGAGAGGTATGGTGTTGATGTAGAAGCCCTCCGTGATCGATTCCCCCTCCGGCGGAGCGCCGGAAAAGGCCCCAAGATGGGATCTCGCGGGTATAGAAGGCTGTGGCGGTGGAAATAGGGTTTCGTGGTGCTCTTGGATGTTTTCAGGGTATATGAGTATATATAGGCGAAAGAAGTGGGTCGGTGGAGCCACGAGGGGCCCATGAGGGTGGGGGCACGCCTACCCCCCGGGCGCGCCTCCCTACCTCGTGGCCGCCTCGTTGCTTCCTTGACGTCTACTCCAAGTATCCTGGATTGCGTTTGTTCCAAAAACGATCCTCGCAAAGGTTTCATTCCGTTTGATATTCCTTTTCTGCGAAACACTGAAATAGGCAAAAAAACCATCAATTTGCACTGGGCCTTCAGTTAATAGGTTAGTCCCAAAAATAATATAAAAGTGCATAATAAAGCCCATTAAACATCCAAACCAGATAATATAATAGCATGGAACAATCAAAAATTATAGATACGTTGGAGACGTATCAAGCATCCCCAAGTTTGATTCCAGTCGTCCTCGAGTAGGTAAATGATAAAAACAGAATTTTTGATGTGGAATGCTACCTAGCATAAATCTCAATGTAATTTTCTTTATTGTGGCATGAATGTTCACATCCAAAAGATTCAAGACAAAAGTTTAATATTGACATAAAATGATAGTACTTCAAGCATACTAACAAAGCAATCATGTCTTCCCAATATAACATGGCCAAAGAAAGTTATCCCTGCAAAATCATATAGTCTGGTTATGCTCTATCTTCATCACACAAAATATTTTAATCATGCACAACCCTGATGACAAGCCAAGCAATTGTTTCATACTTTTGATGTTCTCAAACTTTTTGAAATTTCACGCAATACATGAGCGTGAGCCATGGACCTAGCACTATATGTGGAATAGAATGGTGGTTGTGGAGAAGACAAAAAGGAGAAGATAGTCTCACATCAACTAGGCGTATCAACATGCTATGTAGATGCCCATCAATAGATATTAATGTGAGTGAGTAGGGATTGCCATGCAACTGATGCACTAGAGCTATAAGTGTATGAAAGCTCAACAAAAGAAACTAAGTGGGTGTGCATCCAACTCGCTTGCTCATGAAGACCTAGGGCATTTTGAGGAAGCCCATCATTGGAATATACAAGCCAAGTTCTATAATGTAAAATTCCCACTAGTATATGAAAGTGACAACATAGGAGACTCACTATCATGAAGATCACGGTGCTACTTTGAAGCACAAGTGTGGTAAAAGGATAGTAACATTGTCCCTTCTCTCTTTTTCTCTCATTTTTTTGTTTGGGCCTTTTTTCTTTTTTTTATGGCCGCTTTTTTTTCTTTTCGTCCCAAGTCTCATCCCGACTTGTGGGCGAATCATAGTCTCCATCATCCTTTCCTCACTTGGGACAATGCTCTCATAATGATGATCATCACACTTTTATTTACTTACAACTCAAGAATTACAACTAAATACTTAGATCAAAATATGACTCTGTGTGAATGCCTCCGGCGGTGTACCGGGATATGCAATGAATCAAGAGTGACATGTATGAAAGAATTATAAAGGTGGCTTTGCCACAAATACAATGTCAACTACATGATCATGCAAAGCAATATGACAATGATGGAGTGTGTCATTGATGACCCACAAGTGTAGGGGATCTATCGTAGTCCTTTTGATAAGTAAGAGTGTCGAACCCAACGAGGAGCAGAAGGAAATGACAAGCAGTTTTCAGTAAGGTATTCTCTGCAAGCACTGAAATTATCGGTAACAGATAGTTTTGTGATAAGGTAATTTGCAACGGGCAACAAGTAATTAAAGTAAATAAGGTGCAGCAAGATGGCCCAATCCTTTTTGTAGCAAAGGACAAGCCTGGACAAACTCTTATATAGAGAAAAGCGCTCCCGAGGACACATGGGAATTATCGTCAAGCTAGTTTTCATCACGCTCATATGATTCGCGTTTGTTACTTTGATAATCTGATATGTGGTTGGACCGGTGCTTGGGTACTGCCCTTTCTTGGACAAGCATCCCACTGATGATTAACCCCAATTGCAAGCATCCGCAACTACAAAAGAAGTATTAAGGTAAACCTAACCATAGCATGAAACATATGGATCCAAATCAGCCCCTTACGAAGCAACGCATAAACTAGGGTTTAAGCTTCTGTCACTCTAGCAACCCATCATCTACTTATTACTTCCCAATGCCTTCCTCTAGGCCCAAATAATGGTGAAGTGTCATGTAGTCGACGTTCACATAACGCCACTAGAGGAAAGACAACATACATCTCATCAAAATATCGAACGAATACCAAATTCACATGACTACTTATACCAAGACTTCTCCCATGTCCTCAGGAAAAAACGTAACTACTCACAAATCATATTCATGTTCATAATCAGAGGGGCATTAATATGCATAAAGGATCTGAACATATGATCTTCCACCAAATAAACCAACTAGCATCAACTACAAGGAGTAATCAACACTACTAGCAACCCACGGGTACCAATCTAAGGTTTTGAGACAAAGATTACATACAAGAGATGAACTAGGGTTTGAGAGGAGATGGTGCTGGTGAAGATGTTGATGGAGATTAACCCCCTCCCGATGAGAGGATCGTTGGTGATGACGATGGTGATGATTTCCCCCTCCTCGAGGGATGTTTCCCCGACAGAACAGCTCCGCCGGAGCCCTAGATTGGTTTCGCCACGTTCCGCCTCGTGGGGGCGGTGCTTCGTCCCGAAAGCTTGCTTATGATTTTTTCCAGCGCGAAAGATTACATATAGCAGAAGATGGGTACCAGAGGCCTGCCAGGGGGCCCACGAGGCAGAGGGCGCGCCCAGGGGGTAGGGCGCGACCCCCACCCTCGTGGATGGAGGGTGGCCCCCCTCTGGTTGATTCTTTCGCCAGCATTTTTTATTAATTCCAAAAACTGCCACCGTGAAGTTTCAGCACTTTTGGAGCTGTGCAGAATTCCAGCTGCCGGCATTCTCCCTCTTCATGTAAACCTTGTAAAATAAGAGAGAATAGGCATAAGTATTGTGACATAACGTGTAATAACAGCCCATAATGCAATAAATATTGATATAAAAGCATGAGGCAAAATGGACGTATCAACTCCCCCAAGCTTAGACCTCGCTTGTCCTCAAGGAGAAGCCGGTAACGAAAAATATGTCCACATGTTTAGAGATAGAGGTGTCGATAAAATAAAATACAGACATGAGGGCATCATGATCATTATTAGAAAAGCAACATATATATATATATATACATTGTCATATGATTTCTTATGTTAAGGTAACAATCTATTCACAATGTCAAGTATGAATCAGAAACTTCATTGAAAACTAACAAATTATGATCTTGGTCATTGAAGCAATTGCAATTTATCATAACATCGGAAAGAGTCAATATAAGAGCTTTTCAGCAACTCCACATACTCAACTATCATTTAGTCTTTCACAATTGCTGACACTCACGCAATACTTATGGGTATGGAGTTTTAATCGGACATAGAGAAAGATAGGGGCTTATAGTGTTGCCTCCCAACCTTTTACCTCAAGGGTAATGTCAACAATAATAGTTTATGATAACTTACATCCAATTGGATATATATATCAGGATCTTTCCAACACAATGTGCTTGCCAAAGGATAAAATGTAAAAAGGAAAGGTGAAGATCACCATGACTCTTGCATAAGGTATAAGACAAGAATAAAAGATAGGCCCTTCGTAGAGGGAAGCAGAGGTTGTCATGTGCCTTTATGGTTGGATGCACGAAATCTTAATGCAAAAGAACATCACTTTATATTGCCACTTGTGATATGGACCTTTATTACGCAGTCCGTCGCTTTTATTGCTTCCACATCACAAGATCGTATAAAGCTTATTTTCTCCACACTAATAAATCATACATATTTAGAGAGCAATTTTTATTGCGTGCAACAATGACAACTTACTTGATGGATCTTACTCAATCCGTAGGTAGATATGGTCGACTCTCATGGAAAAACCGGGTTTAAGGATATTTCACAAGTAGTATCTCTACTTGGTGCAAAGAATTTGGCTAGCATGAGGGGAAAAGGCAAGCTCAACATGTTGGATGATCCATGACAATATACTTTATTTCGGATATAAGAAAACATAATCCATTACGTTGTCTTCCTTGTCCAACATCAACTTTTTAGCATGTCATATTTTAACGAGTGCTCACAATCATAAAAGATGTCCAAGATAGTATATTTATATGTGAAAACCTCTCTTTCTTTATTACTTCCTATTAATTGCAACGATGACCAAAACTATGTTTGTCAACTCTCAACAACTTGTATTCATCATACTCTTTATATGTGAAGTCATTACTCTCCATAAGATCCATATGATCTTTTTTTAATTCGTTTTACTCTTTCTTTTATCTTTTATTTTTATTCCCTCAAGATCATAGCAAGATAATCAAGCCCTTGACTCAAAACTAATCTTTATTATATATAGCTCACGGACTCGATTACATAGAGGGATCATAAAGCAAAACTCAAAACTAGATCGTACTAAAACTTTATTCTACTAGATCAAGATATTACTAAAAGGATCGAACTAAGAAAAAGGTAAAGATAGAAGTGTGATGGTGATACGATACCGAGGCACCTCCCCCAAGCTTGGCAGTTGCCAAGTGGAGTGTCCATACCCGATACTCAGTTCTCCTTTGCTGGAGAAGAAGATGGTGGTGATGATGGATAGTCACACATCGAGCGTAGGAGATCCTCCAATTTGCGGATAATGCCCTTGATTGCGGTGATATGCTCCTTCAACAAAATATTTTCACGTGTGAGATACTTATTTTGTATGCGTGCTAACTCAATCATGTTGAAAGCTCCAATCTCCGTTGGGGTAAGAAGATTGTAATGAGGTTGGAGGATGTCCTCGTCTTCTGCTGCCGGAGCTTGATCCTCCATGGCCTTCTTGATCCCATCATCCTTGTTGATCTCCCCGGGTTCTTCTCTCTTCAGCTCTATCTTCATTAGCCAAGCATCATTGCCCTCATTGTTGGAGGAGGGGGGCGACATGATGCCTGGCCTTGACAACTCTGGAAGAAAACAGCTCAAAACAAAAACATGAGATATTTGCGTGGTACGGTGGTCAAAACTTTCGGGAGATTATATAATGAATTATTACCGACCAAAAGAAGGATCGTGCAACAAAATGTAGTCCGGAGAGTACACGAGGTGCCCACGAGGCAGGGGGCGCGCCCAGGGGGTAGGGCGCGCCCTCCACCCTCGTGGGTGCCTTGTGTCCTTTTCGGACTACTTCTTATTTGCTATTAGAACTATTTTGGAGTCGGTTTACTTA
Organism: Triticum aestivum; assembly: GCF_018294505.1. Taxonomy (NCBI): domain Eukaryota; kingdom Viridiplantae; phylum Streptophyta; class Magnoliopsida; order Poales; family Poaceae; genus Triticum; species Triticum aestivum. Next base: position 85,742,939 of record NC_057796.1, on the reverse strand, counting down.
CCGTACCACATACCTATTCCTTTTCGGAGTCCGAAACATTCTGGAAAGTGACCCTTATGTATTCATTCGGGGTTACGGTTTCAATAACATTAGTTTCAACATTTATTGGATTACCTGAGATATAGTGTTTGAGACTTTGACCGTTCACCACCTTCGGATTTGTGCCTTCGAAGTTGTTGATTTTTATGTCACCAGAACGATAGACCTCCTCGATAACGTAAGGACCTTCCCATTTAGAGAGGAGTTTTCCTGCTAAAAATCTTAAACGAGAGTTGTATAGCAAAACATAATCACCTACATTAAACTCACGCTTTTGTATCCTTTTGTCATGCCATCTTTTAACTTTTCTTAAATAGTTTGGCATTCTCATAGGCCTGGGTTCTCCACTCATCAAGCGAGCTAATGTCAAATAACCTCTTCTCACTAGCAAGTTTGAAACATAATTGAGCTCTTTAATGGCCCAATGTGCCTTATGTTCTAGTTCGAGAGGGAAGTGACATGCTTTTCCATAAACCATTTTATACGGAGACATACACATAGGATTTTTATATGCAGTTCTATAGGCCAATAATGCATCATCAAGTTTCTTAGACCAATTCTTTCTAAATCTATTAACAGTCTTTTGCAATATTAATTTGAGCTCTCTATTACTCGGTTCTACTTGACCACTAGATTGTGGATGATATGGAGATGCAATTCTATGATTAACATCATACTTAGCAAGCATTTTACGAAAAGCATCATGAATAAAATGTGAACCATCACCAGTCATTAAGTATCCAGGGACTCCAAACCTCGGAAAAATAACTTCTTTAAGCATCTTAATAGATGTGTTATGATCAGCACTACTAGTTGGAATAGCTTCTACCCACTTAGTAATGTATACCCATTAGAGGAAGGAAACGGTCCCATATAATCAAAGACCCAAACATCAAATGGTTCAATAACAAGTGAATAGTTCATAGGCATTTCTTGACGTCTGCTAATATTACCAATTCTTTGGCATTCATCACAAGACAAGACAAACTTACGGGCATCTTTAAAAAGAGTAGGCCAATAAAAACCGGATTGCAATACCTTATGTGCAGTTCTATCTCCAGCATGGTGTCCCCCATAAGCCTCGGAGTGACACTTGCGTAGGATATGTTCCTGTTCATGCTCAGGTACACAATGTCTAATAACACCATCTACTCCTTTATAAAGGTGTGGGTCATCCCAGAAGTAATGTCTTAAATCATAGATTTTTTTTCTTTTGCCGGTATGTGAAACTAGGTGGTATAAATTTAGCAACAATGTAATTAGCGTAATCAGCATACCATGGAGGAGTACGAGAAGCATTTATGATAGCTAATTGTTCATCAGGAAAGCTATCATCAATAGGTAGTGGGTCATCAAGAACATTCTGTAACCTAGACAAGTTGTCTGCAACGGGGTTCTCAGCTCCCTTTTCTATCAGTAATATGCAAATCAAATTCTTGTAGAAAGATAACCCATCTAATAAGTCTAGGTTTAGCATCTTTCTTTTCCATAAGATATTTAATAGCAGCATGATCAGTGTGAATAGTTACTTTAGAATCAACAATATAAGGTCTGAACTTATCACAAGCAAATACAACTGCTAAAAATTCTTTTTCAGTAGTAGCATAATTTCTCTGGGCACTATCTAGAGTTTTACTAACATATTGGATAACATTTAATTTCTTATCAACTGTTTGTCCCAGAACAGCACCTACAGCATAATCACTAGCATCACACATAATTTCAAAGGGTAAATCCCAATCAGGTGGCTGAAGAATAGGTGCAGAAATCAAAGCTTTCTTAAGTATTTCAAATGCTTCTACACAATCATCATCAAAGACAAAAGGAACATCTTTTTGTAAGAGATTAGTCAGAGGCCTAGAAATTTTTGAGAAGTCTTTAATGAGCCTTCTATAAAAACCGGCATGACCAAGGAAACTTCTTATACCTTTAATGTCCTTAGGACACGGCATCTTTTCAATAGCATCAACTTTGGCTTTATCGACTTCAATACCTCTTTCAGAAATTTTATGCCCCAAGAAAATACCTTCATTAACCATAAAGTGGCACTTCTCCCAATTCAAAACAAGGTTAGTTTCTTCACATCTCTGCAAAACTCGATCAAGGTTGCTTATGCAATCATCAAAAGAAGTACCATATACGGAGAAATCATCCATGAAAACCTCAACAATCTTTTCACAAAAGTCAGAGAATATAGCAGTCATACATCTTTGAAAGGTAGCAGGTGCATTACATAAACCAAAAGGCATACGTCTATAAGCAAAGGTACCGAAAGGGCAAGTAAAAGTGGTCTTTTCTTGATCCTCTTTTGACACAGGTATTTGAGAGAAACCAGAATAACCATCTAGAAAGCAAAAATGTGTATGTTTGGATAATCTTTCTAGCATTTGGTCAATAAAAGGTAAAGGGTAATGATCCTTTTTAGTAGCTTTATTTAGTTTGCGGAAATCAATTACCATTCTATAACCTGTAACAATTCTTTGTGGGATCAATTCATCTTTATCATTAGGAACAACAGTAATGCCTCCCTTCTTGGGGACACAATGGACAGGACTTACCCACTGACTATCAGCAACGGGATAAATTATACCTGCCTCCAGAAGCTTTAGTATTTCTTTCCTTACCACTTATTTCATCTTAGGATTTAACCTTCGTTGGTGATCAACAACCGGTTTAGCATCCTTATCCAATTTTATTTTGTCATGGCATAGAGTGGGACTAATGCCCTTAAGATCATCAAGAGTATATCCAATAGCAGCACGGTGCTTCTTCAGAGTTTTCAAAAATTTCTCTTCTTCCTGCTCTGAAAGGTTAGCACTAATAATAACAGGATATATCTTCTTTTCATCAAGATAAGCATATTTAAGAGTATTAGGTAATGGTTTAAGCTCAAACACGGGATCACCCTTGGGTGGAGGTGGATCCCCTACAATTTCAACAGGCAAGTTGTGTTTCAAAATAGGTCCATGTTTAAAGAATACTTCATCTATTTCCCTTCTTTCATTCATAAACATATCATTTTCATGGTGTAGCAAATATTGTTCTAAAGGATCATTAGGAGGCACGACAATAGAAGCAAGACCAATAATTTCATATTTACTAGGCAATTCTTTATCGTGGGGTTGTCTACGAAATTTAGCAAAATTAAAATCATGAGACATATCCCCTAAACCAATAGAAACAGTATCCTTTTCGCAATCTATCTTAGCATTAACAGTACAAGAAGGGCCTACTAAATATAATGGGACAAAAGTCATCTTGTGGGGAACCAAGAACAAGAAAATCAGTAGGATATTTAACTTTCCCACATAAGACTTCAACATCTCTAACAATCCCAACTGGTGAAATAGTATCTCTATTGGCAAGCTTAATAGTAACATCAATTTCTTCTATCTCAGCAGGTGCAATATCATGCATAAATTCTTTGTATAAGGAATGGGGTATTGCACTTGCACTAGCACCCATATCACATAAGCCATGATAACAATGATCTCCTATTTTTAACATAAATAACAGGCATGCCAACAACAGGTCTATGTTCACCCTTAGTATCGGGTCTAGCAATTCTAGCAGCTTCATTACAGAAATAAATAACATGCCCATCAATATTATCGACCAAGAGATCTTTAACCATAACAATAGTAGGTTCAACTTTAATTTGCTCAGAGGGTTTGGGTGTTCTAGTATTACTCTTACGAACCATAGTTGAAGCTTTAGCATGATCCTTTATTCTCGCAGGGAAAGGTGGTTTCTCAATATAAGCGGTAGAAATAATAGGATCGACATTATAAGTGATAGTCTTTTCTTCAACTTTAATAGGTTCAACTACTTTTACTTCAATGGGAGGATGATATTTAAACCAATTCTCCTTAGGGAGATCAATATAAGTAGCAAATGATTCACAGAAAGAAACTACTATCTCAGAGTCAAGTCCATATTTAGTGCTAAATTCACGGAAAACATCGGTATCCATAAAAGATTTAACACAATCAAACTTAGGTGTTATACCTGACTCCTTACCTTCGTCGAGTTCCCAATCTTCAGAGTTGCATTTAATTCTTTCCAATAAATCCCATCTGAATTCAATAGTCTTCATCATAAAAGGACCAGTACAAGAAGTATCGATCATGGAGCGATTATTGAGAGAAAGCCGGGTATAAATTTTTTGAATAATAATTTCTCTTGAGATCTCATGATTGGGGCATGAATATAACATTGACTTAAGCCTCCCCCGAGATTGAGCGATGCTTTCTCCTTCGCGAGGCCAAAAATTATATATATAATTAAAATCACGATGAACTAGATGCATAGGATAAAACTTCTGATGAAATTCCAATTTCAATCGTTTGTAGTTCCATGACCCAATATCATCGCATAGCCTAAACCATGTCAATGCCTTTCCCTTCAAAGATAAAGGGAAGACCTTCTTCTTGATAATATCCTCGGGCATACCTCCAAGCTTAAATAATCCACAAACTTCATCCACATAGATTAGGTGCAAATCGGGATGCAATGTTCCATCTCCTGTAAAAGGATTAGCTAGCAGTTTCTCTATCATAACTGACGGAATTTCAAAGTAAACATTTTCAGTAGGTTTAGTAGGTTGAGGAGAAACTCTTTGCTCTACTGGTCGGGGTGAAGATGCCCCGAACAAGCCCCTCAAAGGATTATGTTCCATAGTAACAAGTGATAGTAAATTTCAGCACACTATATAAATTTTTCCTTACCAAATTCCACCTACCAAAGGCGCTTCACTCCCCGGCAATGGCGCCAGAAAAGAGTCTTGATGACCAACAAGTGTAGGGGATCTATCGTAGTCCTTTCTATAAGTAAGGGTGTCGAACCCAATGACGAGCAGAAGGAAATGATAAGCAGTTTTCAGTAAGGTATTCTCTGCAAGCACTGAAATTATCGGTAACAGATAGTTTTGTGATAAGGTAATTTGTAACGGGTAGCAAGTAATGAAAGTAAACAAGGTGCAGCAAGATGGCCCAATCCTTTTTGTAGCAAAGGACAAGCCTGAACAAACGCTTATATGAAGGAAAACACTCCAGAGGACGCATGGGAATTATCGTCAAGCTAGTTTTCATCACGCTCATATGATTCGCGTTCGTTACTTTGATAATTTGATATGTGGGTGGACCGGTGCTTGGGTACTGCCCTTCATTGGACAAGCATCCCACTGACGATTAACACCTATTGCAAGCATTCGCAACTACAAAAGAAGTATTAAGGTAAACCTAACCATAGCATTAAACATATGGATCCAAATCAGCCCCTTACGAAGCAACACATAAACTAGGGTTTAAGCTTCTGTCACTCTAGCAACCCATCATCTACCTATTACTTCCCAATGCCTTCCTCTAGGCCCAAACAATGGTGAAGTGTCATGTAGTCGACGTTGACATAACACTACTAGAGGAAAGACAACATACATCTCATCAAAATATCGAACGAATACCAAATTCACATGACTACTTATAGCGACACTTCTCACATGTCCTCAGGAACAAACGTAAATACTCACAAATCATATTCATGTTCATAACAAGAGGGGTATTAATATGCATAAAGGATCTGAACATATGATCTTCCACCAAATAAACCGACTAGCATCAAATACAAGGAGTAATCAACACTACTAGCAACCCACAGGTACCAATCTGATGTTTTAAGACAAAGATTGGATACAAGAGATGAACTAGGGTTTGAGAGGAGATGGTGCTGGTGAAGATGTTGATGGAGATTGACCCCCTCCCAATGAGAGGATCGTTGGTGATGACGATGGTGATGATTTCCCCCTCCCGGAGGGATGTTTCCCCGGCAGAACAGCTCCGCCGGAGGCCTAGATTGGTTTTGCCAGCTTCCACCTCGTGGCGGCGGTGCTTCGTCCCGAAATCTTGGTTATGATTTTTTCCAGGGCGAAAGACTTCATATAGCAGAAGATGGGCACATGAGGCCTGCCAGGGGGCCCACGAGGCAGGATGGCGCGCCCAGGGGGTAGGGCGCGCCCCCACCCTCGTGGACGGTGGGTGGCCTCCCTCTGGTTGATTCTTTCGCCAGTATTTTTTATTAATTCCAAAAGCTGCCTCTGTGAAGTTTCAGGACTTTTGGAGCTGTGCAGAATAGGTCTATAATATTTGCTCCTTTTCCAGCCCCGAATTCCAGCTGCCGGCATTCTCCCTCTTCATGTAAACCTTGTAAAATAAGAGAGAATAGGCATAAGTATTGTGACATAACGTGTAATAACAGACCATAATGCAATAAATATTGATATAAAAGCATGATGCAAAATGGACGTATCAGTAAGTACATGGACAAGCATGTTAAGTACAACAGGGTTAGCATCCACCAAAAATAGCAAATGGGGCAGCATGTCTAGTATATCTTTGTTGCGGAGAGTAGCATCGTAGCAAATGGACACATTAAAAAATGGATACAACTGTTAACTGCAACAGGCTTAACAACATCCTAAGTCATGTTTTTTGAGTTTGTAGCCATTGAAATGCAACTGTTTAAAAATGGATTCAACTGTTAATTGCAACAGGCTTAATAGACATTGAAAACCGGTACTGATAAAATGCAATTGGCATAGTTAAACATCACAAGGCAGGTGCTGCCAGAGTAGAGAATGGCCCAGATGTCTATAGAAAGGTAGGGGAAGTAGCAAAAACGTGTTAGGCATGTTTACTAGAACATGCTTAATACATCGACCATACAGAACATAGCCATTAATTGCAACTGGTATTGGTAACATTGAACTGGTGAGTACATACTTGGTAAGTCTTGAGAGGTAGTTGCTGGGGCACTTCATATTGGCCAGAGCTCGCCCAAAGTCAGCGATGGTGGAGGCGAGCTGTTCCTCCGGGTCGAAGCGTGGATCAGTGCCACTGACATGTGTACCTACAAGCAACCAGTAAATGGGTAGAAGTTAAACTGCAATTGCACAAATTATGTGAAATACTGTAAGACATGGGATGCAGTTCACCTCGACGGCAAACAAAAGCATCGACCGTTATGACCCTGCGTAAGTACATGGACAGGCATGTTAAGTGCAACAGGGTTAGCATGGGCAGCATCTCTAGTGATATCCTGAGTCATGTATTGTAAGTTTGTTGCTGGTATTGGTGAAATTGAGCTGGACACGGTAATATTTGAAAATCACACGGTGTGTAGTACTGAAATAAACAAGGCACGAACATGCTTAATACATCAACCGTACAAATCATAGCCGTTGCAAGTGGTATTGGTACGATTTAGCTGGTCAGATCTTACCTGTTAAGTCCTGGGGGGTAGTCACTCGGGGACTTCATCTGGGCCAGAGCCTGCACCATGTCGGCGGCGGCGGAGGTGAGGTGTTCGTCCGGGTCAACACGCACAGCGGCCATCGCACCATGGACCGCCATCAGCTCCTGGCGGGGGGGATTTGGAGGCATGAGGATGTTTCACAGGCGCCATTTAAGCAATCAGGCCGGGGACATGATAGAGATCGGTGGGTTACCTGACTAGATCCGAGCAGAACGTAGATGTGGTTGAAGCTGTGGTTGTGGCGGCGGCGGTTTGAGATGCCGGTAGGGGGAGGCGTGAGGGAGGGGGGATACTGATGGGAAGGGGATGTGGTTGGAGGAATAAATTCTGAAATCGCACGCCGAATGAAAATTTTGGTGCGAAATTTGAAACTTGGGCGGGGGAAACACACAAAGCTGACGAGGCGCATAAAATACTCGTGTGCGAGAAAAAACAAAGTTGGCAGATCCCGTCTCCAAAAAAATGTACACGTGTACTTGATTTTTTCGGTCAATGGTATGCCTGGTTTATTAGGAAATATTGCACAGGTAACTGACTTATGGGTCATTAACACAAAAAACACAGACGGGTACGGCATTGAAAGCGTGTGTTTTGTGATCTTCTAATGATTAACGCAAAAAAGCACACAGGCACACATGCTAATCAACGCTCAAAGCCCTCAAAGGATGCTCTTACTGACATTGTATCTTAATACTACAAACTTAAAGTTCTACTGGTAATTTGCTCTAATACTACAAACTTAAACTACTTCTCACATGTTGCCATTAGGGCATGCTGGCCAGACGCCGGCGTTCTCCTTCCCAGCCTTCTAGGCGGCAGCCCACCGTGCTTCGATATCCGCCAAGCTCTCCTCACCAGGGCATGTGGCCTCTATTTTCTGCGGCGGCAGGACTCTCTTTTCTTGACTGATTTCTGCCTTTTCCGCTCCTTCTGTGCGGCTTTGGCCGCCTCTAGATCCACCACCCATTCGGCCATGACAGCCTCAAAGTCCGCCCATGTAACTGTCTGGCCGCCGGCGGCGATGAACTCGGCGCGGCGAGATGCCATTGCTTCCTTACCATGTGTGCGGTCGCAGGCGGCGAGGAACGCGGCACGGCGGGATGCCATCGCTTCCTTACCAGTTACTGTGCGCCGCGGTGCCATGGACGGCGCCTAGAGAGACCTCTGGGATGGAGGGGCCGGGCAGCCGTACAGTGCGGTGGTATTCAAGAGCTCAACCACAAACGACAACAGAAATTTGGCTTCCCTTACAATTTGTCTCGTTCATTATCACACACGGTTCATCTCCGTCGCTTTCGGAAACAGTGTGCGCTGAGCTATTGTGTGTTGTGTTATGATTGGCCAGAACCCCAGCCACGCGGATCGCGCGTGTGCACCGTTGGATGCGCCACTATCGAACGGCAATCCACGTCCCTCACATCACACCCGTGCACCTGTAGCTGGATTGGAATTATATGCGCTAAATGCCTAGAAAATGCACATAATCCCCTAAATATGGTAAATGAGCCCAGAAAAATGCCAAATTTGAACATGGTGATTTGCAGGGTGTATGTTCGTCGTAGAAAAAACTCCAGGGCAAAGAACGAAGAAAATTTGGATTCCCCTTCAATCTTGAGGATTTCCCTTTCGAAAGCATGGAACTTCCTCGGTGGTTGTTCGATTTATGAAGGGCGTGCATGACAACATAAGCCAAACCTTCTGAAATTTTTACCAAGGCATGGTGAGGTCATACCATGGCACCATGCCAGGCGTCATGTTTTTAAGCATTTATTTCATTTTTTCTATAGTTGAAAACCCAACAAACAGACATTTGTTGTTGACTATTGCCACACATTTCATCAAAATATCTGTCCATTCCATGAAAAAGGCATGGGAATTTACTAAATGCCACGAGCATGGTTTTCTAGGGCCGTTCTTGTGGACCCTTTCATGCATCGATTGTTTGAACTTGAATTATGCGCATTAACGCCTAGGAAATGCACATAATCCCCTAAATATGGCAAATGAACCCGGAAAAGTGCCAAATTTGAACACGGTGATTTGCAGGTTGTATGTTCATCATAGAAAAAAACTCGTGGACATAGGGCAAAGGAAATTTGGACCCCCCTTCAATCTTGGTGATTTCCCCCTTGAAACCATGAAACTTCCTCGGTGATGGTTCGATTTATGAAAGGCGCACATCACGACATAAGGAAAACATTCTCCAATTTTTACCAGGGCATGGTGAGGCCATACCATGGCACCACGCCAGGCGTCATGTTTTCCAACCATGTGTTTCATTTTTTGTATAGTTGTTAACCGAGTAAACAACGCGTTTATGGTTGATTATTGCCACACATTTCCTTGAAATATCTGCCCATTCCTTAAAAAGGCATGAGAATGTGATAAATAACATGAGCATGGTTTCCCAGACCGTTCTTGTGCACCTTTTCATGCACCGATTGTTCAAATTTGAATTATGTCCATTAATGCCTAGAAAATGCACATAATCCCCTAAAAATGGTAAATGACCCCGGGAAAATGTCAAATTTGAACACGTTGCATTTGAGGCGGCATGTTGATCGTTGGAAAAAAACTGAATGACAAACTAGGACGGAAATTAGGATTCCCCTTCAATCTTGGGGATTTTCCCTCTCGAAAGCATGGTACTTCCTCGGTGATGGTTCGATTTATGAAGGGCGTGCATGACGACATAAGCCAAACCTTCTCAAATTTTTACCAGGGCATGGTGAGGTCATACCATGGCACCATGCTAGGCTTCATGTTTTTTAAGCATTTATTTCATTTTTCTATAATTGAAAACCCAACAAACAAACATTTGTGGTTGACTATTGCCACACATTTCATTGAAATATTTGTCCATTCCTTGTAAAAGGCATGAGAATTTAACAAATGCACGAGCATGGTTTTCTAGGCCGTTATTGTGGACCCTTTCATGCATCGATTGTTTGAACTTGAATTATGCACATTAATGCCTAAGAAATGCACATAATCCCCTAAATATGGCAAATGAACCCGGAAAAGTGCAAAATTTGAACACGGTGATTTGTAGGTTGTATGTTCATCATAGAAAAAAACTTGTGGACAAAGGACAAAGGAAATTTGGATCCCCCTTCAATCTCGGTGATTTCCCCCTCGAAACCATGAAACCTCCTCGGATGATGGTTCGTTTTATGAAAGGCGCGCATCACGACATAAGGAAAACATTCCCAATTTTTACCAGGGCATGGTGAGGCCATACCATGGCACCACACCAGGCGTCATGTTTTCCAACCATGTGTTTCATTTTTTGTATAGCACAAGCATGGTTTTCCAAACTGTTCTTGTGCACCTTTTCATGCACCGATTGTTTGAATTTGAATTATGTGCATAATTAATGCCTAGAAAATGCACACAATCCCCTAAATATGGTAAATGAGTTCAGAAAAATGTCAAATTTGAACACGTTTCATTTGAGGCGGTATGTTGATCGTTGGAAAAAACCGAATGACAAACTAGGACGGAAATTTGGATTCCCCTTCAATCTTGGTGATTCCCCTCTCGAAAGCATTGAACTTCCTCGGTGATGGTTTGATTTCTGAAGGGCGTGCATGACGACATAAATCAAGCCTTCTCAACTTTTAACCAGGGCACGGTGAGGTCATACCATGGCACCATGCCAGCCGTCATGTTTTTCAAGCACATATTTCATTGTTCCATAGTTGATAACCCAGTAAATGACGCATTTGTGGTTGACTATTGCCATGCATTCCATTGAAATCTCTGCCCATTCCTTGTAAAAGGCTTGAGAAATTACTAAATACCATGAGTATGGTTTTTCCAGACCGTTCTTGTGCACCCTTTCATGCACCAATTGTTTGAATTTGAATTACGTGCATTAATGCCTACAAAATGCACATAACCCCCTAAATATTGTAAATGAACCCAGAAAAGTGTCAAATTTGAACACGGTGATTAGCAGGGTTTATGTTCATCGTAGAAAAAAACTCATGGATGAAGGACAAAGGAAATTTGGATTCCCATTCAATCTCGGTGATTTACTATCGCACACGATTCATCTTCGTCGCCTCTGCGAACCGTGTGTGTTCACTCATGTCGGTGGAAACGACACCTATGGGATCATTGGATCCCTTCTACGGTTGGCGGGCACGGGTTGTGCAAAGAGCAGGTCTGGGAGCCAGCACAAATATCGTTTACCTAGGTTCGGGACGCAAGGATGTATTTGAGTGTTCTTGAGCTCTTGAACTAGCTACGGTGCCTGTCTAGTCCAAAAGATCTGAATCCTCCTCCTGGACGCCTCGGGCCTCCTTTTATAAACAAAAATGGGTCGCCACAGTGGCACACAGGAGGTGGAAAGGTGTACAGTGCGCAAGCTTATCGCTTGTCATTACGGGACAAGGTGCATTAAATGCGCCCCCTTAGGTGTCCCGTTGCTTTATTGGGGATGGCAACGAGGCCCGTCCTGTCCGTCGCCGCTCCGCCTCGCTCCGATGTGCGTCCAGGCCAACGATGCATGCAGCGCCAAGTAGGCTGGCAGGCTGCTGAGATGGTGTGGTGGTAGGGTCTTCACGAAGATCTGGATGCCACCACGCAAGTGCTTGCTGAGCTGGCCTGGAAGCCGCACGTTGCCACGCAGGTGCCTGCCCAGCTGGTTGGGCTGGCAGCTGTATGGGAACGGCGGTGGAGTCTTAGCAGACGCGGGCCTGGTTGTGCCCTCATAGGCGATTTCGGCAAAGGCCTTGCCGGGGCCCCGGCAAGGGTCTTGCCGCGACATTGTGGCCGTCCCCAACATGGATCTTGGCGGGGGTCTCGTGGATTTCCTCGGCTAGGATCTCGCCGAGGATCGTCGTCTTCTGGTCCTCATCTGATCTTGTATGCTTCTGATCTTCACAAAGATCTGCATGCCACCACGGAGGTGCCTCCCGAGCCTTGGTTCCAATGTGGTTGATGGCGTTGGAACCCTTGGCTCAAGGGTGGAGCGCTCTGCTGGCATCGGGCAAGCTGCCCCGGTAAGGCTCTTGCCGGGACTGCGGAGGCCGCCCCGTCAAGGGCCTTGCCGGGGAAGCCCACCTCGCCCTTCTTCTCTTTGTGTCTCTGTCTTGGCGTTGACTTGGCCATCTTGTGCCTTCGTTTCCATCCTCTGTCCTGCCTAGTGTGGCCATGGGCGTGGCTCCGACTGCCCGTGCACAAGTAAAGGGGTAAAAAAGGAGAGCCCCTACTTTTGTACACCGACAACTCACACATGCAAAAGGAAAACAAAACCATCGCCCACTTCGTCCCCACTCACTCGCCGCGGACTCCTCCACAACTCTGCACCCTAAGCTCGACGGCTGTTGGCGGCGAGCGTAGGTCGCGCTCCAAATGGCACCGGATTTCGCCTCCACCGCTTTCCGCCACCTATCTGCACCGACATTCTAGACTCTGGTCGACTGGGGTTTTCTGCGGGATTGGGCTGGGGATTTTTGATTGGAAAAGGTAATCAACTTAATTAGCAAAATATTCACTCATCTCTTATCGCAGTCCGTCCGTCGCTGTTAATCAACTGGCGGAAATCGCCGTGGAATCATTTTTGTTCTAGCTGATTCGTGGGTGTTCATTCATGTGTGCACAGTGCGAGCACAAATCGGGCAACTGTGGTCGTGTCCAGCCGGAAATGAAGATCTATCTCACCATTCCGGATGACTTCAGGGAGCGCTCGATATGTTCAATCTCAACCTACCACGGTCGGCACGGCCTAAATTTGTGAACATATACCGTCTGTTGCTACATTATCTATATATTTGCACCAAATCTTTGTTACATTATCTGTTTTTAATTCTATATTTTTGTACTTTGCTTGCATCTATACAGGGATATGTTCTATCAGTTACTCCCATATTTGCATCTTGCTTGGTTATTTCAATATATCTAATTTAAGATCTTAATTTTCATTTCAAGCAGTACATCCCTTGCTTTGCAAGAACAGGAGTAGAAGGAAATCTTGGGCTTTACTTTGCTGATGACTCCAGGATGTCATATTGACAATGCAACATGGATTCACAATGACGGTTAGCGTAAAACTTGATAAAGATGGTCACTCCTATTTTAGTGCGGACCTTTGGAGAAAAATATCAAGTGTTATGAACTGAAAGCTGGCAATAAAATTCTAGTGCGTGCACCACAGCCTGGTCTAATTAACATGGATGTTTACTTCCCCAACGTCATCACCCGATCAAAGTCTGATCGAGGTTAGTGTCCTTTCACCTTTCTCCATGCTGTCATATTACTATTTAAGCAACCAATTGATCACTATTTAAGCAACCAATTGTGATATCATATTCTGACTCCGTTCCAAGGCAGTAACAAATTCTGTTTACCAATTTATGCGCACTATATATTCTTCTGCCATGTTCTGAATAAATAATACCTTTCCACCTTTTAAGCAGGATATGTTGGATGCATAGTGAAAGATCTGTATGTTACTAAGTGTACCAAATTTCATTGGAAGGACATGAAGCATGTCATAAACTTTGTTGACAATCTGACAGAGATAGCACAGCATATGAACGCTGGATTTTGGATGGGATTAATTAGACCTATGGTGCACACACTGAACAAGACCAATTGTGTGCACGAAGCGCTGGTAAAAAGTCTTATTTTAATGTTGATGATCATAAACTATATATATCTTCAACGATATGTTACAATTGTTTTTTATTCTACATGTCAACAGAAATTGCCCCCTGTAGCCGTTCCTGGATCGATTTCCCGGCGTGGTCGAATTACACTTGTGCCTGCTAATAACGCCAAAGTGATTGCAAGGTACTGCATTTCCCGCAAAAATGGAACCACTCAAATTAACAAGTTCTCACTTCTCGTGGCAATGCATCCATATTGGAAAATTGGAGACACTGTTCTACTCCTGCTCTACCAAGGCACAGGAGGGCTCTTCCTTTTCATTGACGAGATGCCGAGTCGCCGTGATCAAGCTGCTTGCAGTGGATAGTTGTGGTTGTTGGCCCTCAGCCTCTTAAAATGTGCTAGCTGTTACTATATATGTTAAGTACGTAGATATGGACCATATGGTTGTTGGCCCTTAGCCTCTTAAAATGTGATAGTTGTTACTATGTTAAGTATGTATATATGGACCATATGGTTGTCAAAACCGTGTTACGAAGATCCTCCTTTTGTCGAATAGTGTAACCACTATATATATGTTACTCAAATGCAGTTACCCAAGTTCATAAATTTTCATGGAAAGTATTAGTATCGTACACAGTTCATTGAGTTTAAGCGTGTGCCTGATGTCCAGAAGGCATTTGCATATTAACTGTACATATTGCAAATTCACACACATGTTCACATAAGGAAATGTATGTGTAACATACTAATCATCACACACGAGTACTCGCAGACACATCGTGTGCGATACTCCTAGCCACCGCAAGCAACTAGTTTGCATTTTTCAAAGTTTTTTGTACACACAGAATCACACACGAAGTAAATGTATTGACCATCTGAGTTGTAATTTCTCATCGCAAACAGTTCATCCGAGTCGGCTGTTTGCCACGTATCACACACGTCTTGTTTACACGACTCGTTTGTGTTCTTTTGGCTCATCACAAATAGTTCATCCATGTGAACTGTATGCTGCATATCACACACATCTTGTTAAGTTGAACCGTTTCTATTGTGTTCCCTAATCGAAAACAGTTCGTCCGAGTTAACCGTATGTCGTATATCGCACACACATTGATATGGCTACACGTTTCTGTTGTTCTACGTCATCGCAAACAGTTTGAATGGATTAACATGTGTCCTGCATCGCACACACGTTATCACTACAAAAAAAGACACATCCGTGACATTTTGGGCCAAACGAAAAAAAATTCTGTCATACTTATGTCACTTCTATGACGATAATTGTGACAAAACCCGGTAACATCATAGTTGTGGTGGGGTCCTACTTCTATGACAAAAAATCATGATAGAAAATGGGCTTTTCGTCCTGGGAGGGCCGGAGACGCAGCTGCATGACATTCTTTGGGCCGTCCATGATGGAAAAAACCATGGTAGAAGCGAGGGCATGGAAAATATCGGGGAGTTCCCGGTTACGGTGGGTGGACGGGGGCCAAGCGATGCGCGTTTCTCTCATACGTACGCGCTTGTGTGCGAGGCGTTAAGCTCTAACTGAACCCGAGCGAGGCGTTGGGCTCTAACTGAACCCGAGTGATTGCACTACAGGCTACGCGTTACTGAACCCGAGCGATCGATTGACGGATGTTTACTGAACCCGAGCGGTCGATCGATGGCTGTTAACTAAACCCGATCGAGCGATTCCTTCGCTACTGCTGCTAACGGAAGCCGATTGATGCTGCCTCTGGATGAATAGTGAGTGTTGTTGGGGGGTTTGGATGAACAGATCCTGGTGGGGGTTGGATGAATAGTAACTCTTGATAATAGAGGCCGTTGTCGCTGGATGAACAGTACCTCGATCGATCGAGCCGGTGGATGAACAGGACCCCGTGGAGGGCTGGATAAATGGGACCCCGTGGAGGGCTGGTTGAACAGTAGCCGGTGGAGGGCTGGTTGAACAGTAGCTGGTGGAGGGCTGGTTGAACAGTAGCCGGTGGAGGGCTGGATGAACAGTAGCCCGTGGAGGGGTGGTTGAACAGGACCCCCGTGGAGAGGGCTGGTTTAACTGTAGCCGGTGGAGGAGCGCGCGGTGGAGGCTGGATGAATAGGAGCCCGTGGATGAACAGTCGCAGGTGGAGGCTGGAGGAGGTCGACGGTGGATGAACAGTAGCCCGTCCAGGCAGTCGACGGTGGAGATGAACAGTATCCCGTGGAGTCCCGTTTTGCGGTACGCCACACGCCTCCCAATGAACAGGACCCTCGTTTTGACCGTAGCACTCCAACACAAGTCCGTTTCCTCCATTTTGCAGTACACCACACCCCTCCCGATCAACAGGACCCCGTTTCCACCGTAGGAGTTCCGTTTCCTCCGTTTTGCGGTACGCCAGACCCCTCCCGACGAACAGGATCCCGTTTCCACCGTGGTCGGTCGAACACAAGGCCGTTTCCTCCGTTCTGCGGTACGCCAGGCCTTGTTTCCATCGGCTATTCCGTCCAAGCCAGTTGGCTCCCGATGAACAACACGCGTTCCGTTGCCTCCCGGTGAACACGACGCATTCCGTTGCCTCCCCATGAACACAACGACGACACAGTTTCTCCGTTCCGACCTAGCCACAGCCATGTACATGAGCCCTGACCGTACGTATGCGCGAGTAGGCGTTCGAGACCCCGCCCGTATGTACGTACATGGCCGTATTTACTTTCTTGCACCCTGGCCGCTGTACGTATGTGTACATGCTATGTGCGCGCCTCTACTACCACACGTGCGCGCCTCTACATCGACCAGTATGTATGTACACGTTCGCGACCAGAATGACAACACTACGTACGCTCCGACTGGGTGGGTCCCGACTGTCAGGCACTTCCTTGCATGCGAAGATGTAGGTGGTGGGTCCCAGCAGTCAGGGGGGATCTTGGGATATTATTCAAACATCAAGCAAAACAAAAGAAAATAAAATGACGCTCCAAGCAAAACACATATCATGTGGTGACTAAAAATATAGCTCCAAGTAAAGTTACCGATGAACGAAGACGAAAGAGGGGATGCCATCCGGGGCATCCCCAAGCTTAGGCTCTTGGTTGTCCTTGAATATTACCTTGGGGTGCCTTGGGCATCCCGAAGCATAGGCTCTTGACACTCCTTATTCCATAGTCCATCGAATCTTTACCCAAAACTTGAAAACTTAATAACACAAAACTTAACAGAAAACTCGTAAGCTCCGTTAGTATAAGAAAATAAATCACCACTTAGGTACTGTTGTGAAGTCATTCTAAATTCATATTGGTGTAATATCTACTGTATTCCAACTTCTCTATGGTTCATATCCTCCGATACTACTCATAGATTCATCAAAATAAGCAAACAACACATAGAAAACAGAATCGGTCAAAACAGAACAGTCTGTAGTAATATGTATCAAACGTATACTTCTGGAACTCCAAAAATTCTTAAATAAAGTTGTGGACCTGACTAATTTGTCTATTAATCATCTGAAAAAAGAATCAACCTAAAATCGCTCTCCAGTAAAAAATGACAGCTAAACTCGTGAGCGCAAAGTTTGTGTTTTTTACAGCAAGATCACATTAACTTCCACCCAAGTCCTCCCAAAGGTTCTACTTGGCACTTTATTGAAACAAAAGCTATAAAACATGATTACTACAGTAGCTTAATCATGTGAACACACAAAAACAGTAGGGGTAAATATTGGGTTGTCTCCCGACAAGCGCTAACGTTTAACGCCCCTAGCTAGGCATGATGATTTCAATGATGCTCACCTAAAAGATAAGAATTGAAACGTAAATAGAGCATCATGAAGAATATGACTAGCACATTTAAGTATAACCCACTTCCTATGCATAGGGATTTTGTGAGCAAACAACTTATGGGAACAATAATCAACTAGCATAGGAAGGCAAAACAAGCATAACTTCAAAACTTTAAGCACATAGAGAGGAAACTTGATATCATTGCAACTCCTACAAGCATATAATCCTCACTCATAATAATTTTCAGTAGCATCATGAATGAATTCAACAATATAACCAGCACATAAAGCATTCTTTTCATGAGAGACAAGCATATAATTTTTATTACTCTCCACATAAGCAAATTTCTTCTCATGAATAGTAGTGGGAGCAAACTCAACAAAATAACTATCATGTGAGGCATAATCCAATTGAAAACTAAAATCATGATGACAAGTTTCATGGTTACAATTATTCTTTATAGCATACATGTCATCACAATAATCATCATAGATAGCAACTTTATTCTCATAATCAATTGGAACCTCTTCCGAAATAGTGGATTCATCACTAAATAAAGTCATGACCTCTCCAAATCCACTTTCATAATTATAATCATCATAGATAGGAGGTATGCTATCATCATAATAAATTTGCTCATCAAAACATGGGGGACAAAAAATATCATCTTCATCAAACATAGCTTCCCCAAGCTTGTGGCTTTGCATATCATTAGCATCATGGGTATTCAAAGAATTCATACTAACAACATTGCAATCATGCTCATCATTCACATATTTTATGCCAAGCATTCTATGTAATTCTTCTTCTAGTACTTGAGCACAATTTTCCTTCCCATCATTTTCACGAAAGACATTAAAAAGATGAAGCATATGAGGCACCCTTAATTCCATTTTTTTGTAGTTTTCTTTTATAGACTAAACTAGTGATAAAACAAGAAACTAAAAGATTCGATTGCAAGATCTAAAGATATACCTTCAAGCACTAACCTCCCCGGCAACGGCGCCAGAAACTGCTTGATGTCTACTACTCAACCTTCTTCTTGTAGACGTTGTTGGGCCTCCAAGTGCAGAGGTTTGTTGGACAGTAGAATCCTCAAGTGGATGACCTAAGGTTTATCAATCCGTGGGAGGCGTAGGATGAAGATGGTCTCTCTCAAACAACCCTGCAACCAAATAACAAAGAGTCTCTTGTGTCCCCAACACACCCAATACAATGGTAAATTGTATAGGTGCACTAGTTCGCGAAGAGATGGTGATACAAGTGCAATATGGATGGTAGATATAAGTTTTTGTAAACTGAAAATATAAAAACAACAAGGTAACTAATGATAAAACTGAGCACAAACGGTATTGCAATGCGTTGAAACAAGGCCTAGGGTTCATACTTTCACTAGTGCAAGTTCTCTCAGCAATAATAACATAACTGGATCATATAACTATCCCTCAACATGCAACAAAGAGTCACTCCAAAGTCACGAATAGCGGAGAACAAACGAAGAGATTATTGTACGGTAGGGAACCACCTCAAAGTTATTCTTTCGGATCGATCTCTATTCAAGAGTTCGTACTAGAATAACACCTTAAGACACATATCAACCAAAACCCTAATGTCACCTAGATACTCCAATGTCGCCTCAAGTATCCGTGGGTATGATCATACGATATGCATCACACAATCTCAGATTCATCTATTCAACCAACACAAAGAACTTCAAAGAGTGCCCCAAAGTTTCTACCGGAGAGTCAAGACGAAAACGTGTGCCAACCCTTATGCATAGATTCCCAAGGTCACGGAACCCAGGAGTTGAGCACCAAAACATACATCAAGTAGATCACGTGAATATCCCATTGTCACCACAGAGAAGCACATGCAAGACGTACATCAAGTGCTCTCAAATCCTTAAAGACTCAATCCGATAAGATAACTTCAAAGGGAACTCAATCCATTATAAGATCCAACTATAGTAGCAATGCTCGCGATACATCAAGATCGTACCACCTCAGGAACACGAGAGAGAGAGAGAGAGATTAAACACATAGCTATTGGTACATACCCTCAGCCCCGCGGGTGAACTACTCCCTCCTCGTCATGGAGAGCGCCGAGATGATGAAGATGGCCACCGGAGAGGGATTCCCCCTCCGGCAGGGTGCCGGAACGGGTCTAGATTGGTTTTCGGTGGCAACAGAGGCTTGCGGCGGCGGAACTCCCGATCTACGTTTCTTTCTGGAAGTTTGGGTATATATAAGAGGTATTGGCATCGGGAACAAGTCAGGGGGGTCTCCGGGCTGTCCACGAGGGAGGGGAGCGCCCCCCACCCTCGTGGGGAGCCCGGACTCTTCTGGTCCATCTCCGATGCTCCGTGGGCTTCTTCTTGTCAAAAAATAATCTCCGTCAAATTTCAGGTCAATTGGACTCCGTTTGGTTTTCCTTTTCTGCGATACTCAAAAACAAGGAAAAAACAGAAACTGGCACTGGGCTCTGGGTTAATAGGTTAGTCCCAAAAATCATATAAAATAGCATATAAAACATCCAAGGTTGATAATATAATAGCATGGAACAATAAAAAATTATAGATACATTGGAGACGTATCAGCGGCAACCAGACAAAGTTAGCCAGGTTGAAGGACATCCTTACTTGGCTTGACAATGAGTGGGAGATTTCGAGGATGCTGAGGGCCATGTGGCAATGTATGCGGAAGAGCGAGATGGCGGCGATGAGGGCGGTGATGTACTCCTCGGCGGCAGTCATGCCGCAGTCCTTCGAGTTCATCGAGTATCTCCTCTGGGCGATGGAGCAGACAGATTCGCCCGAGGCGAAAGTCAGGCGGAGGTGGTGGGCGTACAGGTCGAAGGTCGAGCACCCAGAGGATAACAAATCGATCGAGTACGGTGTGCCGTTCGTGAGGGTGCAGAGCCAGCCAGAGCCACAGGAGTATTCGTTCTCCCACCGCAAAAGGAGGCCGGATGGCGCGACGTCGCTTCCCCACTGTTCTCCACGGTTCCCTCGATGCTCGCCTCGTTTCAATGGCGTCAGTAGGGTTTAAGGTAAGCTTCGCACTAACCTAATCTTCCATCTGCTCATGCTTACAATAAGTGTGACAGCTAATAAAAATCATGCTTACAATCAGTCTCTGAGTACTATGCCAATCACCCTAAAATAGCTCTGGACCTTTGGGTCAAAGTTGTGACACTGTGTACAAATAAAGAAAAATAGATTGGTGCTTCTTTCAGAAAAGAGTACACCCCTAGAAAACTGCCAATATAAGCTACTAGTATTTTTTTTGAAGTCTAAGCTACTAGTATTTGGTTAGAGGATTTGCTGTCGAGAAATATTCGTCCACATTGAGTGCCACACATCCCACTGATGGTAGTGGATGCCAATGCTTAGATGGAGCAGGGTTGATGTCGGTAATTTTTACTTGGCACCTCGCACTCTGCATATATGCCGGTTCCATCCGTACATTTGTGCAGTTCCGCCAAAATGCAGCTGAATAACCCTATTTGCACAGATAATGAAAAGGCGTGATTACATTATAGTGGCACTAGTTGATGAAACATACACTAATAAATAGAAGAAAATATTGCGATAGTATCATAGTATGCCATGCTGCGAGGGCGAGATGGGCCCTGCGACGCCTCATACTGGAAATCGACCGAAGTCTCCCCGATACACCTTCTGCCAGTGATGAACATCAGTGTACAGCGCTAGTACAAGGAGGGGCCTTGAGACATTCCAATCTCTATTTTTGTGCAGATCAACTAAAATTAAGCACCCAAGTTTGCAGAAATGCTTAAACATTAACAATGGGATTAGTTGATGAAACATATACTAACAAAGAGAAGCACTTTCTTTATCTACATTGGAAATGAAATGATAGATAGGATAGCTCTATTTTAACTGTATTATTACTTCATTTTATCAGTGGCACTAGGGTCGAGCAGGTGGCAAACGAGGTGTAACGTGCGTCGCAAGGATGGAGGTTGGGGGTGCTTAGACTGGGATGCTGAAGCTGGCTCTTTCAGTCCCTATCTTCCCCTCTGATGTTTCTGTGGTAGCATTTGGGTTGTAATCCAAACTTGGTCGAGCTGGTGCTGCGTCCCCCTACCTGTCTAGCTTATGTGGCGAACTTGTCTCCTGCTAGTACTCAGCCGTTCTAGTAGTAGTTGCGTAACTGCCCGTTTACACTGAGATGTTGTCGGATAATGGTTCTCTATGGTTGGATTTCTTTAATGAAATCGGAGGAAACCCCCTCTTTCGATATATAAAAAAAATTAGTACCACTAGCGGTGCCAAAACATTGCCTCAAATTAATAGTGCCACTAGATTAAGGTGCAAAATAATAACATTACTGCTTTTTCATGGCAGTGCCAAAATAGTAGCACAAGAGCAGACTCAACATGCAGGATCTTTGGCAAAAAAATTAGTGCCACTAGCGGTGCCAAAACGTTTACTCAACATGCAGTCAACGCCATCGTAGAAGGGATGACACCAGTCACCAACAAGGATGATTAAATTCTTGGGACCTTTTGGTGCAGTTCACCTAAAATGAAGCAATGTCCCATGAGCTAGCAGCTTCTTCTTCATTTTTTTAAAGAAAAGGGCTCCAACCTCGGTTCCATTTCTATCTGAAAACGAAACCCACAGAGCTTCTTCTTCATTATTTGCAATAAAATTGAGCAACATCAAGGTTGGTTGTGAAGCTCCTGGAATGTTCAACTATAATTTGCATATCCTTTGTCCAGTTCAACTAAGATCAGGCGTGAAATGTATGTCTCTGTTTGCACAAAAAAGGTGGAAAGGAGGGTGACAAACAAGTGATGAAACATACATCAAATGAAAAGAAGCATGTTCCTTATCTGAATGGCAATCCTACAAGGATAGTAGCAATTTCTAAAGCAGCAGCATTGCTAGATATTAGTGTGGGCATTCGGATTAACTATGGCAGCCGTTAAATACAACATTACTTTAATGGTGCCATTTCTTCATTATACCAGCAACATTGGTTTAACGTGTCCTGACTTTTAGCAGTGCGACTGCTACATTTTACCACTGGCATTATATAAGAGTGGCTCGGGGCAACAAACATCAGAACAGGTAATCTGGGTTGGTCCCATTTTTGTTCGGTATAGCCACCTTATACTGTGTGAGGCTAGCAAATCTAGTGCTGGACTTACTCTATTGACTTGTCCCCCAGTCCCCACTTTCTTTCCTTTTTCAACCAATAGATCGGGTTTATATTGAGTTTGTACTGCGTTTCCCTTTATTTCCCTATTAGACCTAGAGACCAGTTGGATAGCCAATCTCTGCTACTTTTCGCCCCCATTATTTCCTCTTTCGACCAAGTCCTAGATTCAGGTAACAAATCTTCCCCCACCCCCACCCCCACCCACTTTCTTCCTTGTTTGAACCAAGTAGTACTAGATTCGAGTGCATGAACTAGTTTTACCTCTTAACAGTAAAAATTTAGGTGGCTTTTGAACATCCGATCGATCCTATCTACGAGGGGCCTCGGAAATAGTAAAAGATACAAATGCAGCAACGTCAGGAGCTCGGGAAGTAGAGCAAGGCCGGTTTCAAAGGAAGTTATACATGAGGGTCACCGGGATGTCGCTAGGTGGGCGGCGGGAGGCCGGATCTACCCACACTACGGCAGTGAGGAAGAAGGGGTCGGAGGCCCTCCCTAGCCAGCGGTGCTTGGGAGAGAACGGCAAGGCATGCTGATCGGGACGCACCGGCAGTGGGTAAGAGCCGTCACCAAGGACGACCGCGTGAATGTTGCACCTTCTCACCTTCCCCGGCAGAGAGGATACGGCTGGATCTGTGACCAGCGGTGAGCAGAGAGAGAGAGTGTGTGTGGCCACCGCTGTCGTGTTTAGATCTGGAGAGGACAAGACAGTGTGAAGAGAGCAACACTAGCAAGCAAGCGCGGAGGCTCCTGCCTATATAGTGGAGTACTACTAGTTTTCTTTTGTCTACCGGAGCCGGCTTGACCTCGTCAATGACTGTCTTCATGCACGTGCCCCGGAGGCGCAGTTGTCCTCATTTTGATCTAAAGCACCGGATTATAACATGACAAGAAACCATAACCTCACTGCCCAAAGGAGACAACATGAATCCCGATGGACAAACTAGACGAGGATCAAAGCTCAAATTAAAGATAAACTCGTAGAAAAGGGGTCTGTCGACAGATGCCCTAATTAACATAGCCGGCTTGACAGAGATGGCAGCCGAGTAGTCTTTGTGCATGTGGCCCCCATGACTAGCGCCTTGGAGGAACTCAGTTGTTCCTGTTTAACCCTCGCAGTGATCTGAAGCACATGACACCTAATTTTGCGAGATGAAAAGAAACCTTTTTTTAGATTTCTCACCAGAACGACAGCCCTGTACAACACAGCCTGCACGATATGTAGACGATAGCCAATCCAGGCGTGTCTGCTGGAGTCTGGTCACATGCATGGACGAACTGATCTTCCGTGTCATGCAAGGATCGTCTAGGCACCAACGTCTGTACAACACTTCTCTAGTACTATCGCTCGTCTCTCTCTTATGATTAACCCCTATTGCAAGCATCCGCAACTACAAAAGAAGTATTACGGTAAACCTAACCATAGCATGAAACATATGGATCCAAATCAGCCCCTTACGAAGCAACTCATAAGCTAGGGTTTAAGCTTCTGTCACTCTAGCAACCCATCATCTACTTATTACTTCTCAATGCTTTCCACTAGGGCCAAAAAATGGTGAAGTGTCATGCAGTCGACGTTCACATAACACCAGTAGAGGAGAGACAACATACATCTCATCAAAATATCGAACGAATACCAAATTCACATGACTACTTATAGCAAGACTTCTCCCATGTCCCCAGGAACAAACGTAACTACTCACAAATCATATTCATGTTCATAATCAGACGGGTATTAATATGCATTAAGGATCTGAACATATGATCTTCCACCAAATAAACCAACTAGCATCAACTACCAGGAGTAATCAACACTACAAGCAACCCACATGCATGTACCAATCTGAGGTTCTGGGACAAAGATTGGATACAAGAGATGAACTTGGGTTTTGGAGGAGATGGTGCTGGTGAAGATGTTGATGGAGATTGACCCCCTCCCGATGAGAGGATCGTTGGTGATGAAGATGGCGATGATTTCCCCCTCCCGGAGGGATGTTTCCCCGGCAGAACAGCTCTGCCAGAGCCCTAGATTGGTTCCGGCAAGGTTCCGCCTCGTGGCGGCGGTGTTTCATCCCGAAAGCTTGCTTATGATTTTTTTTAGGGTAAAAGACTTCATATAGCAGAAGACGGGCACCGGAGGCCTGCCAGGGGGCCCACGAGGCAGGGGGCGCGCCCCCCACCCTCGTGGCCAGGGTGTGGGGCCCCCTCTGGTGGATTCTTTTGCCAGTATTTTTTATTAATTCCAAAACGTGCCTCCGTGAATTTTCAGGACTTTTGGAGTTGTGCAGAATAGGTCTCTAATATTTGCTCCTTTTCCAGCCCAGAATTCTAGCTGCCGGCATTCCCCCTCTTCATGTAAACCTTGTAAAATAAGAGAGAAAAGGCATGACCATTGTGACATAACGTGTAATAACAGCCCATAATGCAATAAATATCGTTATAAAATCATGATGCAAAATGGACGTATCAACTCCCCCAAGCTTAGACCTCGCTTGTCCTCAAGCGGAAGCCAATAACGAAAAATATGTCCACATGTTTAGAGATAGAGGTGTCGATAAAATAAGATACGGACATGTGGGCATCATGATCATTCTTATAACAGCAACATATATATTGTCATATGATTTCTTATGCTCAAGTAATATTCTATTCACAATGTAAAGTAGGAATCAAAAACTTCATTGAGAACTAACAAACTATGATCTCGGTCATTGAAGCAATAGCAATTTATCATAACATCGAAAAGAGTCATTATAAGAGCTTTTCAGCAAGTCCACATACTCAACTATCATTTAGTCTTTCACAATTGCTAACACTCACGCAATACTTATGGTTATGGAGTTTTAATCGGACACAGAGAAAGATAGGGGCTTATAGTGTTGCCTCCCAACCTTTTACCTCAAGGGTAATGTCGACAATAATAATTCATGCTAACTTACATCCAATTGGATATATATATATCAAGATCTTTCCAACAAAATGTGCTTGCCTAAGGATAAAATGTGAAAAGGAAAGGTGAAGATCAAAATGACTCTTGTATAAGGTATAAGACAAAAGTAAAAGATAGGCCCTTCACAGAGGGAAGCAGAGGTTGTCATGTGCTTTTATGGTTGGATGCACGAAATCTTAATGCAAAAGAAAGTCACTTTATATTGCCACTTGTGATATGGACCTTTATTATGCAGTCCGTCGCTTTTATTGCTTCCATATCACAATATCGTATAAAGCTTATTTTCTCCACACTAATAAATCATACATATTTAGAGAGCAATTTTTATTGCAGGCAACAATGACAACTTACTTGAAGGATCTTACTCAATCCATAGGTAGATATGCTGGACTCTCACGGCAAAACTGGTTTAAGGTTATTCAGGAGCACAAGTAGTATCTCTACTTGGTGCAAAGGATTTGGCTAGCATGAGAAGGAAAGGCAAGCTCAACATGTGGGATGATCCATGACAATATACTTTATTTCAGATATAAGAGAACATAACTCATTACATTGTCTTCCTTGTCCAACATCAACTTTTTAGCATGTCATATTTTAATGAGTGCTCACAATCATAAAAGATGTCCAAGATAGTGTATTTATATGTGAAAACCTCTCTTTCTTTATTACTTCCTATTAATTGCAACGATGACCAAAACTATGTTTGTCAACTCTCAACAACTTTTATTCATCATACTCTTTATATGTGAAGTCACTACTCTCCATAAGTTCAATATGATCTCTTTTATTTCTTTCTATTCTTTATTTTATTCCCTCAAGATCATAGCAGGATAATCAAGCCCTTGACTCAACACTAATCTTTATTATATATAGCTCACGGACTCGATTACATAGAAGGATCATAAAGCAAAACTCAGAACTAATTCATACTAAAACTTTATTCTACTAGATCAAGATATTACTAAAAGGATCGAACTAAGAAAAAGGTAAAGATAGGAGTGTGATGGTGATACGATACCGGGGCACCTCCCCCAAGCTTGGCAGCTGCCAACGCGAGTGCCCATACCCATGTAACTATGTCTCCTTCGGAGGTGGTGATGATAGAGTTGTTGACAATGACAATTGTGCCTTCAACTTCTTCATACTGTAATTGAGAAGATCAATTTCCTCCTTTAAATCGTCGACCTCCGATTTCAGCTCCAAGATTTTGTCACATAAATCTCCTTTGCTTTTTTGCCAAAAAGAGAAGGAATAGATCGGTTGTTAGACAGTTTAGCCCTCTTAGGAAGACTAAACTTCTTGAACTTCACGTGCATATCCCCAGGTTGAGGTAGAGGGACATCCTCCTCCTCCGAACTTGAATCATTGATCCTCATCAAATGAGCATCCTCCTCATCGTCCGTAGTTTGACCACAAGGAGATAGATCCCCATAGGTCTTTGGGTCAGCAACGAGATGTGAGACATAGCTCTCTCCATCGGAGTCCTAAGATGACATCTTGCTCCAATCCAGCTACAGAAACAGCTCGAAACGAAAACAGAGTATATTTGCGTGATACAGTGGCTAAAACCTTCGGGCGATTATATAATAAATTTTTACCGACCAAAAGAAGTATCCTGCAAGAAAATGGAGTCCGGAGAGCACACGAGGTGCCCATGAGGCAGGGGCACGCCCAGGGGGGTAGGGCGCGCCCTCCACCCTTGTGGTTGCCTCGTGTCCCTTCCAGACTACTTCTTATTTTCCTATTTTCTTAAATATTCCAAAACGGAGAGAGATTGCTATTATAACTGTTTTGGAGTCGGTTTACTTACCGTAGCACATACCTATTCCTATTCGGAGTCTGAAACGTTCTGGAAAGTGCCCCTTATGTACTCCTCCGGGGTTACGGTTTCAATCACATGGGTTTCAACATTTATAGGACTACCTGAGATATAATGTTTGATTCTTTGACTGTTCACCACCTTTGGATTTGTGCCTTCGAAGTTGTTGATTTTTATGGTACCGGAATGATAGACCTCCTCGATAACGTAAGGACCTTCCCATTTAGAGAGAAGTTTTCCTGCAAAAAATCTTAAATGAGAGTTGAATAGCAACACATAATCTCTTATATTAAACTCACGCTTTTGTATCCTTTTGTCATGCCATCTTTTAACTTTGTCTTTAAACAGTTTGGCATTCTCATAGGCCTGGGTTCTCCATTCATCAAGTGAGCTAATGTCAAATAGCCTCTTCTCACCAGCAAGTTTGAAATCGTAATTGAGCTCTTTAATTTCCCAATATGCCTTATGTTCTAGTTCGAGAGGTAAGTGACATGCTTTTCCATAAACTATTTTGTACGGAGACATAACCATAGGATTTTTATATGCAGTTCTATAGGCCCATAATGCATCATCAAGTTTCTTGGACCAATTCTTTCTAGATTTATTAACAGTCTTTTGCAAAATTAATTTGATCTCTCTATTACTCAGTTGTACTTGACCACTAGACTGTGGGTGATATGGAAATGCAATTCTATGATTAACATGATACTTAGCAAGCATTTTACGAAAGGCACCATGAATAAAATGTGAACCACCATTAGTCATCAAGTATCTAGGGACTCCAAACCTTGGAAAAATAACTTCTTTAAGCATTTTAATAGAGGTGTTATGATCAGCACTACTAGTTGGAATAGCTTCTACCCACTTAGTAACGTAATCAACAACAACTAAAATATGTGTATAGCCATTAGAGGAAGGAAAGGGTCCCATATAATCAAAGCCCCAAACATCAAATGGTTCAATAACAAGTGAATAGTTCATAGGCATTTCTTGACGTCTACTAATATTACCAATTATTTGACATTCATCACAAGACAAGATAAACTTACGGGCATCTTTGAAGAGGGTAGGCCAATAAAAACCGGATTGGAATACCTTATGCGCGGTTCTATCTCCAGCGTGGTGTCCACCATAAGCCTCGGAGAGACACTTGCGTAGGATCTGTTCCTGTTCATGCTCAGTACACAACGTCTAATGACACCATCTACTCCTTCTTTATAAAGGTGTGTGTTATCCCAGAAGTAATGTCCTAAATATAGAAAAACTTTTTCTTTTGGTGGTATGTGAAACTAGGTGGTATAAATTTGGCAACAATGTAATTAGCATAATCAGCATACCATGGAGTAGTAGAGAAGCATTATGACAGCTAATTGTTCATCAAGAAAGCTATCATCAATAGGTAGTGTGTCATCAAGAACATTCTCTAACCTAGACAAGTTGTCTGCAATAGGGTTCTCAGCTCCCTTTCTATCAATAATATGCAAATCAAATTCTTGTAGCAATAGAACCCATCTAATAAGTCTAGGTTTAGCATCTTTCTTTTCCATAAGATATTTAATAGGAGAGTGATCGGTGTGAACAATTACTTTAGAATCAACAATATAAGGTCTGAACTTATCATAGGCAAACACAATTGCTAAAAATTCTTTTTCAGTAGTAGCATAATTTCTCTGGGCATTGTCTAGAGTCTTACTAGTATATTGGATAACATTTAATTTCTTATCAACTCTTTGCCCTAGAACAGCACCTACAGCATAGTCACTAGCATCACACATGATTTCAAAGGGTAAATTCCAATCAGGTGGCTGAACAATGGGTGCAGATATCAAGGCTTTCTTAAGTATTTCAAATGCTTCTACACAATCATCATCAAAGACAAAAGGAATATCTTTTTGTAAGAGATTAGTCAGAGGCCTAGAGATTTTTGAGAAGTCTTTAATGAACCTCCTATAAAAACCGGCATGACCAAGGAAACTTCTTATACCTTTAATGTCCTTAGGACACGACATCTTTTCAATAGCATCAACTTTAGCTTTGTCAACTTCAATACCTCTTTCGGAAATTTTATGCCCCAAGACAACACCTTCATTAACCATAAAGTGGCACTTCTCCCAATTCAAGACAAGATTATTTTCTTCACATCTCTGCAAAACTCGATCAAGGTTGCCTAAGAAATCATCAAAAGAAGTTCCATATATGGAGAAATCATCCATGAAAACCTCAACAATCTTTTCATAAAAATCAGAGAATATAGCAGTCATACATCTTTGAAAGGTAGCAGGTGCATTACATAAACCAAAAGTTATACGTCTATAAGCAAAGGTACCGAAAGGGCAAGTAAAATTGGTCTTTTCTTGATCCTTTTTTGACACAGGTATTTGAGAGAAACCGGAATAACCATCTAGAAAGAAAAAATGTGTATGTTTGGATAATCTTTCTAGCATTTGATCAATAAAAAGGTAAAGGGTAATGATCCTTTTTAGTAGCTCTATTTAATTTCCGGAAATCAATTACCATTCTATAACCTGTAACAATTCTTTGTGGGATCAATTCATCTTTATCATTAGGAACAACAGTAATACCTCCCTTCTTAGGGACACAATGGACAGGGCTTACCCACTGACTATCAGCAATGGGATAAATTATACCTGCCTCCAGAAGCTTTAGTATTTCTTTTCTTACCACTTGTTGCATCTTAGGATTTAACTGTCGTTGGTGATCAACAATTGGTTTAGCGTCTTTCTCCAATTTTATGTTGTGTTGGCATAGAGTGGGACTAATGCCCTTAAGATCATCAAGAGTATATCCAATAGCGGCCCGGTGCTTCTTCGGAGTTTTCAATAATTTCTTTTCTTCATGCTCTGAAAGGTTAGCACTAATAATAACAGGATATATCTTCTTTTCATCAAGATAAGCATACTTAAGAGTATCAGGTAATGGTTTAAGCTCAAACACGGGATCACCCTTGGGTGGAGGAGGATCCCATAGGATTTCAACAGGCAAGTTGTGTTTCAAAATAGGTCCCTGTTTAAAGAATACTTCATCTATTTCCCTTCTTTCATCCATAAACATATCATTTTCATGGTCGAGCAAATATTGTTCTAAAGGATCATTAGGAGGCACGGCAATAGAAGCAAGACCAATAATGTGACGCCCCCGATTTGACCGTACACTAATCATGCACGCAAATGTGTACGATCAAGATCAGGGACTCACGGGAAGATATCACAACACAACTCTAAAACATAAATAAGTCATACAAGCATCATAATACAAGCCAGGGGCCTCGAGGGCTCGAATACAAGTGCTTGATCACAGACGAGTCAGCGGAAGCAACAATATCTGAGTACAGACATAAGTCAAACAAGTTTGCCTTAAGAAGGCTAGCACAAACTAGGATACAGATCGAGCAAGGCGCAGGCCTCCTGCCTGGGATCCTCCTAACTACTCCTGGTCGTCGTCAGCGGGCTGCACGTAGTAGTAGGCACCTCCAGTGTCGTAGGTGTCGTCGTCGACGGTGGCGTCTGGCTCCTGGACTCCAGCATCTGGTTGCGACAACCAGGTAGAAAGGAAAGGGGGAAAGAGGGAGAGAAGCAACCGTGAGTACTCATCCAAAGTACTCGCAAGCAAGGAGCTACACTACATATGCATGGGTATATGTGTAAAGGGGCATATCAGTGGGACTGAACTGCAGAATGCCAGAATAAGAGGGGGGATAGCTAATCCTGTCGAAGACTACGCTTCTGGCCATCTCCATCTTGCAGCATGTAGAAGAGAGTAGATTGAAGTCCTCCAAGTAGCATCGCATAGCATAATCCTACCCGGCGATCCCCTCCTCGTCGCCCTGTTAGAGAGCGATCACCGGGTTGTATCTGGCACTTGGAAGGGTGTATTTTATTCAGTATCCGGTTCTAGTTGTCATAAGGTCAAGGTACAACTCCGGGTCGTCCTTTTACCGAGGGACACGGCTATTCGAATAGATAAACTTCCCTGCAGGGGTGCACCACATAACCCAACACGCTCGATCCCATTTGGCCGGACACACTTTTCTGGGTCATGCCCGGCCTCGTAAGATCAACACGTCGCAGCCCCACCTAGGCTCAACAGAGAGGTCAGCACGCCGGTCTAAACCTATGCGCGCAGGGGTCTGGGCCCATCGCCCTATGCACACCTGCACGTTGCGTACGCGGCCGGAAGCAGACCTAGCCCCCTTAATACAAGCGCGAGCTTACGGTCCAATGCGGCGCGCGCCACTCAGTCGCTGACGTCAAAAGAGCTTCGGCTGATACCACGACGCCGGGATACCCATAACTACTCCCGCGTAGATGGTTAGTGCGTATAGACCAAATGGCCAGACTCAGATCAAATACCAAGATCTCGTTAAGCGTGTTAAGTATCCGCGAACGCCGACCAGGGCCAGGCCCACCTCTCTCCTAGGTGGTCTCAACCTGCCCTGTCGCTCCGCCACAAAGTAACAGTCGGGGGCCGTCAGGAACCCAGGCCCACCTCTACCGGGATGGAGCCACCTGTCCTTTCAGCCCCCTCATCAGAATCACTTGCGGGTACTCCACGAGCCGACCCGACTTTAGTCACCACATGTGTCATGTATATAATGTATATAGTATATACCCGTGATCACCTCCCGAAGTGATCACGGCCCAGTAGTATAGCATGGCAGACGGACAAGAGTGTAGGGCCACTGATGGAAACACTAGCATCCTATACTAAGCAGTAGGATAGCAGGTAAGGGTAACAACTGTAGCAACAATGACAGGCTATGCATCAGGATAGGATTAACGGAAAGCAGTAACATGCTACACAACTCTAATGCAAGCAGTATAGAGAAGACTAGGCGATATCTGGTGAGTCAAGGGGGGGGGCTTGCCTGGTTGCTCTGGCAAGTAGGACGGGTCGTCAACTCCGTAGTCGAACTGGGCAGCAGCAGTGTCGGTCTCTTAGTCTACCGGAGAGAAGAGGGGGAAGAAACAGTAAATACAATGCAAACATAAGCATGACGATGCGTGACATGACAATGAGCAGTGCTAGGTGTGTCCTAACGCGACAGTAGGTGGTACCGGCGAAGGGGGGGACATCCGGGAAAGTATTCCCGCTGTTTCGCGTTTTCGGATAGACGGACCGGAGGGGGAAAGTTGCGAGTTCGATAGGTTAGGGAGGTGTGGTGGACGAACGGACTGCGTATCCGGATTCGTCTCGTCGTTCTGAGCAACTTTCATGTAGAAAGTATTTTCATCTGAGCTACGGTTTAAAAGATATGATTTTCTAAAGATTTACTAATTTCTGGAATTTAATTAATCATTTAATTTAGTTCGAAATTGGATTTATGACATCAGCATGATGTCATGCTGACATCAGCAGTCAACAAGGGTTGACTAAGTCAAACTGACATGTGGGTCCAGTGGGACCCACCTGTCATTCTCTGTTTAGGTTAATTAGGGTTTAGCTAAACTAATTACTGTTTAATTAAATTAGCTAACTAATTAGATTAATTTAAACAGGATTAATTAATTTAGTTAATTAATTAAATTTATTTTTATTATTTGCTTTATTTATATTATTATTATTATTTTTAAGTCTTTTTTTAAACATGTTCTCTGGGCGGGGCCCATGTGTCATAGGCCCCCAGGGGGCCATAGTGGTTTTGGGCGCGGGTGCGGGCACGCAGGCCCGTGGCCACCAGAGGGGCACCGGCGACAGCAGGGCACGGCGAGGCCGGCAGCCGGAGGCGACAGCGGTGAGGCCACGGCGGGGCGGCACCAGGGCGCGGGGGAGAGGCCTCAGCGGGGTGAGGCACTGGGCGCGGCCAGCGCGCGGGAGCGCGTACAAGCACGCGCTGGGCGCGTCGGGGGGGGGACGGCGCCGGCGACAGTGGCGAACGAGCTAGGGGAGGGGAGGCCGGAGCACAGGGGAAAGAGGAGGGCGCGGGGCTCACAGTGAGCCAAAAGGGGATGGCAGTGGCTCGTGGTGGTGCTTGAGGCAGCGAGGTCGGGGGCGACGGTGACGAGGAGGAGGCAGTCCGTCGAAGGCGGAGGCGCGTCGAGCTCCGGGCGGCGAGGATCCAGCGACCAGGGCGGCGGGGTGGTTCGGTTCCAGGCGTCGAGCAGCGGGGCGGTCCTGCTTGAGGTGATGCTGCGGGCGCAGGGGGCCTGCATGGCCGGCGGGTCGGGCGCGTCGGGGAAGGCCATCGCGGTCGGGCGGCGATGGGAGGCGCTGGTCAGCGCCAGCGCGGGAGAGGCGGGGTCGGGTTCAGGGGCGATGGGGATCGCCCGGATCCAGCACAGAGAGGGGAAGGAGTGGAGGAAGGCGGGGCGGCGCTGGGGATGGGCGTCGAGTGGCGGCGTTGGCGACGGGGACAGCGAGCGCGTCGGGGGACGGGGGCGCCGGCTGCCCCGATCCAGATCGGGTCGGGGGGAATGAGCGAGGGAGAGAGGGGAGTGGGGTAGTGGGGGGGCGACGGGGTGGATAGGGTTCCACCGACAAGGGGATAAGGGGAGTGGTGTTGGGCCGCAGCTGGGCCGGCCTGTTGCTGGGCCGGAGCCCAGTTGGGGGGTTTGCTTTCCTCTCTTTTTTTTGTCTTTACCTTTTCTTATTATTATTTTTTGTAGTTTTACAAAAATTACCACTAGTGCCTAAATTTGTATTTATCAACAAACTACTGTGAGATTAATCCTTAACCCATAATGAAATAGTTTTAGCATTTTATAAATTCAATAGGCATTTGTTTAATTGTTTTCACTGTTGTTTTAATTGTTTTAGAGCCTTTAAATATTTTATCAAAGCTTGTTTTCTCCACCATGATTACTTACGATTTATTTGACACAACCCGAACATTTTAGTTTTGATATTTGAAAATTTTACTGTTTGCCTATATTTTAGATTTTAATTTGAATCGTTATTGAACTAACTCCAGTTATCAACAGTAACCGAGGTGACGTGGCACCATTAGCAGAGGTTTACTGTAGCTTGATTATCCGGGCGTCACAATTCTCCTCCACTACAAGAAATCTCGTCCCGAGATTTAAGAGGGAAGTAAAGGGGGAAGGTTCGGGTTACGAAATTCTACGGAGTGTTCTTGGTCTTGGTTGTTCTTCTCGAAGAGGTTGATCCATTACGTTTATGTCTTCATTCTGCTGTTTTAGGTCATCATGATGAAGTTGTCATCCTTTCTTCGGGAACTCCATCGTACGTACGAAAGAATAAGGGGGTATTCTGGGAAAACGGACCTCTGCAAGGTTGACTATCTGGTCAATATCGTCGGGGAAGGTGGCGGAAAGTAACTCTCGAACTAAATCTTAAGAAAAAGCAGAGAGCAAGTAAGAAAGTACCATGAGAAGTTTCAAACGGGTAGGCAATCGTTCGAAGCCTGAATCAAAGTGTGAAAGGGGTTCAAAGCAATCGGAATAAGTATTATGTCTCATGCGAGT
This sequence comes from Triticum aestivum, assembly GCF_018294505.1. Taxonomy (NCBI): domain Eukaryota; kingdom Viridiplantae; phylum Streptophyta; class Magnoliopsida; order Poales; family Poaceae; genus Triticum; species Triticum aestivum. Next base: position 85,707,812 of record NC_057796.1, on the reverse strand, counting down.
ATAGATCAGTAGGACGGTGGTCCGTGAATTTCATACGAGGCCACGCGCGATGAATAAATTTGGGAACAGGGGGTGCACAGGAGAGTCAGGTTTCGATCCTGTGGAACTGTGGGTTATGGGCCCACCATGTGGGTTAAAAGTAGGAAGGGCAGTGACATCTTGCACGATCATGATAGCAAGGCATGTCAGAGGGTAGCCTGTCAGTTATTGTCAGCAACATCGTCGGTACCAAGGGCGAGGGACGAAGAGAACCATTTTCCTGCTCGTTGAAAGGAGGCGGACCATTAGGCAAAGTTCTCGTCCATCGGTGGTTTCCGAAATGTCACCAACAATAGTAACAGGGTCTTACTGACAGAGTTGTACACCGAGGTGTTTACATAAGCAGGAGAATATTACTGCTTAGATCATATAGATCACCAAAAAGGTTAAACCAAACAATGGAAAGGAAAATATGATTATCAGATTAAACGGAAGAATGGAAAGGAAAATGTGTTTAAACACATATTTCAAGGGTATATCCTTCCCAAGGACAAGCAGCGTATCATATCCATGACAGGATAGAAAGTAGAAAACCATTTAGGTAAGGGGAGAGGAACTTCATGACATAACCCATACAGCGGTGTTTGGATAATTGAGCAAGAAACATTTAGTATTGGGCTTCAAATGTTCTTGTTGAAAATCGGAGTACCATAGACATGCTTTGAGATAGCATTGACATGGTCAACAGGTGAAGATCAGAATTTGGAAACAAAAAGGATCCATCAGGAACAACTTATAGAATAAGTCTTACAATTTCCTCATGGAAGAATAGCTAACCTTGCTAAAAAGGAAAACTTATAACACTAGGTCCTGCGGCCTGGTGTGTTAGGCATGACGTCACTTTACCGGGTCATAAATAGACCAATGTTACAACTCTTGGAAATATGTTCCAACCATCATATCTGACCGAGATTCAGATCTGATTGGTGTCAGGATACCTCAGACTCAGGATGTCTGAGAAGAAAAGTGCAACACAAATTGATGGGATGACATAGTAAGATTCTCGGAAATGAACTATGAAAGCAAGTTCCGAAACAAGAGTTCATCATTAAACCAAGGAGAGGGTTAGGAGGTGGCTGATGGACTCAGCGACATTCCATTGAGATTCCAAAAGATGGATTTCCACAACTATGTGAACAAGGAGATAACATTAGCTAGATCGAATGACTTAATGATGTATGCTCGAGGAAAACATACACAATTAAACATGGTTTGAAAGGTGCATTCGAAATAAGGGTTGGGTTGCTCGCCCAACGTCGGAATGGCGATTGAGCAACCAACACACTAAATTGGAATAATCGTCCATTAACTCTGAAGCAATAGGGTTGCCAGAGATAATAAATTCGCACAACAGACTTCACTCAACACGGGGACCAAGAAGGGAATGGTGATGGCGAGAAGTATTACTATATCAAGAATTCTCAAGAGGTGGAGAAATTCTCACAATATCCTTGACATAAAAGATGGTAATACTCCAAGGTAGAACATAACACAAGCTGGTTAGCAAGGAGCTCCATAACAAGATCAAGTTTGTGATGAAAGGAATGTAAGGATGTTGTCGATGGTAACTCAAATTACCAAGGAACGAGGATGGCACTTATCATCAAGAATTCCATTGATATCCTGGAAGGAGTCAAATGGTTGATGATGATCACGACATTTTGTTGTCGAGGGGATCCACGAAGAAGCAATTGATCAGCGACTGTATCAAGCAACAGACTGATGCAACAAAAGATTATTGGAGCCACAGATACTACACAAACTCGAGGTCAAGTTTGTTGTTCGAGGTGAAACGATGTGACGAGGAAAATCGACGTAAGCTTATCTCATCGTCGAAAGTGGTGCTCCGGGAATAAGGACCAGGTAGCACAGTTAAAATCATCAAGATAATGATATAGCCGAGCAGGCTAGGGATGACGTGATCAAGTACGAACTCGTGAGCAAAGGAGATTACTAAGAGTTGTTTAATCGTGATGCGGACTCGATTCAGTTATCGATGTCCTTGAATGTTTAATAACTCAGAGCCCGTGAAAAGTTGGAATCAATGAGAATGTAATACTTGATGGAGAACTCATAATAAGTTATGCAGTTCCGTGATATTCTCGAGATACCAGGGGGGTAATACTGGACGACAAATCAAAGTAGAGGTTGGACTGGGGTATTACTCTGCAGAAGACAAGTGCTTAAACTTGCACGAGAAATGGTATTTAAAGGAGAACATGGTCAGAAACCACGATCATAAATGATCGAACCACGGAGACAAGATGAACTTATAACAAGGGGGGTAATTATTTTTACAAGCAGCTTCCATGATAAGTTATACATCGTGTCCATGGGCATGAACACAAAGTTCAAGGTCAACTCCCACTTCTTTAATGCATAACCTTTCATTCACTTCCCGCCTTGAACGAAGTTGTGTGTTGAAATTTTATCTGACATCACACCAGTAGAGTATGAACCGTGAAAACTTTCAAGTTCACACATATTAAGGAAGGCATAGGTTCAACCCATCAGGGCATCTTAGGAACATATACCACAAACTTCAGAGTAAATAATACAAGCTCGAAGTAGAGCATGGTTCACAAAGCAGAGGATACAATTTACCAAAGGCATTATGTATCCGAGGAAAAGCTCACAAGCTTAGTTAATTATGAAGGACATTGTCGGATAAAATCCGACAAAGGGTCTGGTGGTCCACAAGGGATCTGATGTGAGCATCAGTACTCAACCAGAGGAAGAAAGAATGCAAGGAGATCAGATTATAGAAACAACTGACTAACTCAAAGCTCAATGCAAAGGAATTATAATTTCAAATTCAAGGGATCAGAAGCAAACGCTCTGATTAAGGATGGATAGGTTTAGTAAGCTTAGGGGTAAAATTGACAACAATTTGATTGGTCGAGAACCTACTCATGTTCAAACTGACACTGAGCCGGATGGATGAATTCTAGGATTCGACTAAGGAATGCGAGCATTCGCAACATATTGAATCCATGGACTCAAAATGATAGTGACAAAGGCTGCCAATAAGATTACTATACTTATGGGATTAACCATAATGCAAGCAAGCAAGAATTTCAAGAGCAATAGGCTCCTGAGGATTTTCGGAAGATCGAATAGTATTTTGAAGACTATTGTGAAATACTTGAATCAACTGGGGATGAGCGGATACTCGGTAAGTGCGAGAATTATCCGTAGGGGTATTCAGGTGACAAAGAACAGCAAGGCAGTAAGCTCAAAGGATTCTCGGAACAACAGAGAGAATTTCGGGGTATCTTGTAATAACAAGATCAACTGGGAAACATTGTATGAATGGCGAGTATACGTGGTTATCCATAGGAGTTTATCGATGAAAGGGAATTGCAAAAGCGATGAACACAAGTTCTCGGGTTATCAGCGGAGAGTATCTTCAGGGTCTTCACGTGCAGCAGACGATCATCAGTAATAAGGGGCTCTCCGGGTGAAAGTGATAACGAGATCCTAATGTTAGATTTAGCAAAATTCATTAACCCGAATAGAGAGAGATCAGAGTCCCAGAGTATAGGTCGAGGAGTAAAAGATCCTAGTACCACCCAATGGCGACGTGGGCCCGTAAGACACACAGCCATGTTAGTAAAAGTTTTGTAATGTCTAGACTCGACTTCGGCCAAGGAGTTGGAAAGGGGGATTCCTACAGGCAGTCGGCTCTGATACCAACTTGTGACGCCCCCGATTTGACCGTACACTAATCATGCACGCAAATGTGTACGATCAAGATCAGGGACTCACGGGAAGATATCACAACACAACTCTAAAACATAAATAAGTCATACAAGCATCATAATACAAGCCAGGGGCCTCGAGGGCTCGAATACAAGTGCTCGATCACAGACGAGTCAGCGGAAGCAACAATATCTGAGTACAGACATAAGTTAAACAAGTTTGCCTTAAGAAGGCTAGCACAAACTGGGATACAGATCGAACGAGGCGCAGGCCTCCTGCCTGGGATCCTCCTAACTACTCCTGGTCGTCGTCAGCGGGCTGCACGTAGTAGTAGGCACCTCCAGTGTCGTAGGAGTCGTCGTCGACGGTGGCGTCTGGCTCCTGGACTCCAGCATCTGGTTGCGACAACCAGGTAGAAGAAAGGGGGAAAAGAGGGAGAAAGCAACCGTGAGTACTCATCCAAAGTACTCGCAAGCAAGGAGCTACACTACATATGCATGGGTATATGTGTAAAGGGGCATATCAGTGGACTGAACTGCAGAATGCCAGAATAAGAGGGGGATAGCTAATCCTGTCGAAGACTACGCTTCTGGCCATCTCCATCTTGCAGCATGTAGAAGAGAGTAGATTGAAGTCCTTCAAGTAGCGTCGCATAGCATAATCCTACCCGGCGATCCCCTCCTCGTCGCCCTGTTAGAGAGAGATCACCGGGTTGTATCTGGCACTTGGAAGGGTGTATTTTATTCAGTATCCGGTTCTAGTTGTCATAAGGTCAAGGTACAACTCCGGGTCGTCCTTTTACCGAGGGACACGGCTATTCGAATAGATAAACTTCCCTGCAGGGGTGCACCACATAACCCAACACGCTCGATCCCATTTGGCCGGACACACTTTTCTGGGTCATGCCCGGCCTCGTAAGATCAACGCGTCGCAGCCCCACCTAGGCTCAACAGAGAGGTCAGCACGCCGGTCTAAACCTATGCGCGCAGGGGTCTGGGCCCATCGCCCTATGCACACCTGCACGTTGCGTACGCGGCCGGAAGCAGACCTAGCCCCCTTAATACAAGCGCGAGCTTACGGTCCAATGCGGCGCGCGCCATTCAGTCGCTGACGTCAAAAGAGCTTCGGCTGATACCACGACGCCGGGATACCCATAACTACTCCCGCGTAGATGGTTAGTGCGTATAGACCAAATGGCCAGACTCAGATCAAATACCAAGATCTCGTTAAGCGTGTTAAGTATCCGCGAACGCCGACCAGGGCCAGACCCACCTCTCTCCTAGGTGGTCTCAACCTGCCCTGTCGCTCCGCCACAAAGTAACAGTCGGGGGCCGTCAGGAACCCAGGCCCACCTCTACCGGGGTGGAGCCACCTGTCCTTTCAGCCCCCTCATCAGAATCACTTGCGGGTACTCAACGAGCCGACCCGACTTTAGTCACCACATGTGTCATGTATATAAAGTATATAGTATATACCCGTGATCACCTCCCGAACTGATCACGGCCCAGTAGTATAGCATAGCAGACGGACACGAGTGTAGGGCCACTGATGGAACACTAGCATCCTATACTAAGCAGTAGGATAGCAGGTAAGGGTAACAACTGTAGCAACAATGACAGGCTATGCATCAGGATAGGATTAACGGAAAGCAGTAACATGCTACACTACTCTAATGCAAGCAGTATAGAGAAGAATAGGCGATATCTGGTGATCAAGGGGGGGGCTTGCCTGGTTGCTCTGGCAAGTAGGACGGGTCGTCAACTCCGTAGTCGAACTAGGCAGCAGCAGTGTCGGTCTCTTAGTCTACCGGAGAGAAGAGGGGGAAGAAACAGTAAATACAATGCAAACATAAGCATGACGATGCGTGACATGACAATGAGCAGTGCTAGGTGTGTCCTAACGCGACAGTAGGTGGTACCGGCGAAGGGGGGAATCCGGGAAAGTATTCCCGCTGTTTCGCGTTTTCGGATAGACGGACCGGAGGGGGAAAGTTGCGAGTTCGATACGTTAGGGAGGTGTGGTGGACGAACGGACTGCGTATCCGGATTCGTCTCGTCGTTCTAAGAAACTTTCATGTAGAAAGTATTTTCATCTGAGCTACGGTTTAAAAGATATGATTTTCTAAAGATTTACTAATTTCAGGAATTTAATTAATCATTTAATTTAGTTCGAAATTGGATTTATGACATCAGCATGATGTCATGCTGACATCAGCAGTCAACAGGGGTTGACTAAGTCAAACTGACATGTGGGTCCAGTGGGACCCACCTGTCATTCTCTGTTTAGGTTAATTAGGGTTTAGCTAAACTAATTACTCTTTAATTAAATTAGCTAATTAATTAGATTAATTTAAACATGATTAATTAACTTAATTAATTTAGTTAATTAATTAATTAAATTTATTTATATTATTTGCTTTATTTATATTATTTATTATTATTATTTTTTAATTCTTTTTTTTAAACACGTTCTCTGGGCGGGGCCCATGTGTCATAGGCCCCAGGGGGCCATAGTGGTTTTGGGTGCGGGTGCGGGCACGCAGGCCCGTGGCCACCAGAGGGGCACCGGCGACAGCAGGGCACGGCGAGGCCGGCCGCCGGAGGCGACAGCGGTGAGGCCACGGCGGGGCGGCGCCAGGGCGCGGCGGAGAGGCCTCAGCGGGGTGAGGCGCTGGGCGCGGCCAGCGCGCGGGAGCGCGTACAAGCACGCGCTGGGCGCGGCGGGGGGGAACGGCGCCGGCGACAGTGGCGAACGAGCTAGGGGAGGGGAGGCCGGAGCACAGGGGAAAGAGGAGGGCGCGGGGCTCACAGTGAGCCAGAAGGGGATGGCAGCGGCTCGTGGTGGTGCTTGAGGCAGCGAGGTCGGGGGCGACGGTGACGAGGAGGAGGCAGTCCGTCGAAGGCGGAGGCGCGTCGAGCTCCGGGCGGCGAGGATCCAGCGACCGGGGCGGCGGGGTGGTTCGGTTCCAGGCGTCGAGCGGCGGGGCGGTCCTGCTTGAGGTGAAGCTGCCGGGCGCACGGGGCCTCCATGGCCGGCGGGTCGGGCGCGTCGGGGTAGGCCGTCGCCGTCGGGCGGCGATGGGAGGCGCTGGTCAGCGCCAGCGCGGGAGAGGCGGGGTCGGAGGGTCAGGGGCGATGGGGATCGCCCGGATCCAGCACAGAGAGGGGAAGGAGTGGAGGAAGGCGGGGCGGCGCTGGGGGTGGGCGTCGAGTGGCGGCGTTGGCGACGGGGACAGCGAGCGCGTCGGGGGACGGGGGCGCCGGCTGCCCCGATCCAGATCGGGTCGGGAGGGGGGGAAGGAGCGAGGGAGAGAGGGGAGTGGGGTAGTGGGGGGCGACGGGGTGGATAGGGTTCCACCGACAAGGGGATAAGGGGAGTGGTGTTGGGCCGCAGCTGGGCCGGCCCTGTTGCGCCGGAGCCCAGTTGGGGGGGTTGCTTTCCTCTTTTTTTTGTCTTTACCTTTCTTTTATTATTTTTTTGTAGTTTTACAAAAATTACCACTAGTGCCTAAATTTGTATTTATCAACAAACTACTGTGAGATTAATCCTTAACCCATAATAAAATAGTTTTAGCATTTTATAAATTCAATAGGCATTTGTTTAATTGTTTTCACTATTGTTTTAATTGTTTTAGAGCCTTTAAATATTTTATCAAAGCTTGTTTTCTCCACCATGATTACTTACGATTTATTTGACACAACCCGAACATTTTAGTTTTGATATTTGAAAATTTTACTGTTTGCCTATATTTTAGATTTTAATTTGAATCGTTTTTGAACTAACTCCAGTTATCAACAGTAACCGAGGTGACGTGGCACCATTAGCAGAGTTTACTGTAGCTTGATTATCCGGCGTCACAATTCTCCTCCACTACAAGAAATCTCGTCCCGAGATTTAAGAGGGAGTAAAGGGGGAAGGTTCGGGTTACGAAATTCTACGGAGTGTTCTTGGTCTTGGTTGTTCTTCTCGAAGAGGTTGATCCATTACGTTGATGTCTTCATTCTGCTGTTTCAGGTCATCATGATGAAGTTGTCGTCCTTTCTTCGGGAACTCCATCGTACGTACGAAAGTATAAGGGGGTATTCTGGAGAACGGACCTCTGCAAGGTTGACTATCTGGTCAATATCATCGGGGAAGGTGGCGGAAAGTAACTCTCGAACTAAATCTTAAGAAAAAGCCGAGAGCAAGTAAGAAAGTACCATGAGAAGTTTCAAACGGGTAGGCAATCGTTCGAAGCCTGAATCAAAGTGTGAAAGGGGTTCAAAGCAATTGGAATAAGTATTATGTCTCATGCCAGTATAGATCAGTAGGACGGTGGTCCGTGAATTTCATACGAGGCCACGCGCGATGAATAAATTTGGGAACAGGGGGTGCACAGGAGAGTCAGGTTTCGATCCTGTGGAACTGTGGGTTATGGGCCCACCATGTGGGTTAAAAGTAGGAAGGGCGGTGACATCTTGCACGATCATGATAGCAAGGCATGTCAGAGGGTAGCCTGTCAGTTATTTGTCAGCAACATCGTCGGTACCAAGGGCGAGGGACGAAGAGAACCATTTTCCTGCTCGTTGAAACGAGGCGGACCATTAGGCAAAGTTCTCGTCCATCGGTGGTTCCGAAATGTCACCAACAATAGTAACAGGGTCTTACTGACAGAGTTGTACACCGAGGTGTTTACATAAGCAGGAGAATATTACTGCTTAGATCATATAGATCACCAAAAGGTTAAACCAAACAATGGAAAGGAAAATATGATTATCAGATTAAACAGAAGAATGGAAAGGAAAATGTGTTTAAACACATATTTCAAGGGTATATCCTTCCCAAGGACAAGCAGAGCATGATATCCATGACAGGGTATAAAGTAGAAAACTCTTTAGGTAAGGGGAGAGGAATTTCATGACATAACCCATACAGCGGTGTTTGGATAATTGAGCAAGAAACATTTAGTATTGGGCTTCAAATGTTCTTGTTGAAAATCGGAGTACCATAGACATGCTTTGAGATAGCATTGACATGGTCAATAGGTGAAGATCAGAATTTGGAAACAAAAAGGATTCATCAGGAACAACTTATAGAATAAGTCTTACAATTTCCTCATGGAAGAATAGCTAACCTTGCTAAAAAGGAAAACTTATAACACTAGGTCCTGCGGCCAGGTGTGTTAGGCATGACGTCACTTTACTGGGTCATAAATAGACCAATGTTACAACTCTTGGAAATATGTTCCAACCATCATTTCTGACCGAGATTCAGATCTGATTGGTGTCAGGATACCTCAGACTCAGGATGTCTGAGAAGAAAAGTACAACACAAATTGATGGGATGACATAGTAAGATTATCGGGAAATGAACTATGAAAGCAAGTTCTGAAACAAGAGTTCATCATTAAACCAAGGAGAGGGTTAGGAGGTGGCTGATGGACTCAGCGACATTCCATTGAGATTCCAAAAGATGGATTTCCACAACTATGTGAACAAGGAGATAACATTAGCTAGATCGAATGACTTAATGATGTATGCTCGAGGAAAACATACACAATTAAACATGGTTTGAAAGGTGCATTCGAAATAAGGGTTGGGTTGCTCGCCCAACGTCGGAATGGCGATTGAGCAACCAACACACTAAATTGGAATATTCGTCCATTAACTCTGAAGCAATTGGGTTGCCAGAGATAATAAATTCGCACAACAGAGTTCACTCAACACGGGGACCAAGAAGGGAATGGTGATGGCGAGAAGTATTATTATATCAAGAATTCTCAAGAGGTGGAGAAATTCTCACAATATCCTTGACATAAAAGATGGTAATACTCCAAGGTAGAACATAACACAAGCTGGTTAGCAAGGAGCTCCATAACAAGATCAAGTTTGTGATGAAAGGAATGTAAGGATGTTGTCGATGGTAACTCAAATTACCAAGGAACGAGGATGGCACTTATCATCAAGAATTCCATTGATATCCTGGAAGGAGTCAAATGGTTGATGATGATCACGACATTTTGTTGTCGAGGGGATCCACGAAGAAGCAATTGATCAGCGACTGTATCAAGCAACATGACTGATGCAACAAAAGATTATTGGAGCCACGGATACTACACAAACTCGAGGTCAAGTTTGTTGTTCGAGGTGAAACGATGTGACGAGGAAAATCGACGTAAGCTTAGCTCATCGTCGAAAGTGGTGCTCCGGGAATAAGGACCAGGTAGCACAGTTAAAATCATGAAGATAATGATATAGCCGAGCAGGCTAGGGCTGACGTGATCGAGTACGAACTCGTGAGCAAAGGAGATTACTAAGAGTTGTTTAATCGTGATGCGGACTCGATTCAGTTATCGATGTCCTTGAATGTTTAATAACTCAGAGCCCGTGAAAAATTGGAATCAATGAGAATGTAATACTTGATGGAGAACTCATAATAAGTTATGCCAGTTCCATGATAATCTCGAGATACCAGGGGTAATACTCGACGACAGATCAAAGTAGAGGTTGGGACTAGGGTTATTGCTCTGCAGAAGACAATGGCTCAACTTGTACGAGAAATGGTATTTAAAGAGAACATGGTCGGAACCACGATTGCAAAAGGCCAGATCCCAGATATAAGATGAACTTATACCAAGGGAATAATTAATTTAAGAAAAGCTTTAATGATAAGATCTACATCGTGTCCATGGGCATGAACGCAAAGTTCAAGGTCGACTCCCACTTCTTCAATGCGTAACCTTTCATTCACTTCTCGCGTTTGTTGAAGTTGCAGTGTTGAAAATTTTTATCTGGCAAGAATACCAGAAGAGTATGACTTCATGAAAACTTTCGAGTTCACACATATTATGAAAGGGCATAGGTTCAACCCATCAAGGCATCTTGAGGAACATATACCACAAACTTTGGAGTAAATATTACAAGCTCGAAGAAGAGCATGTTCAAAATCAGGATGATACAATTTACCAAAGGCATTATGTACCCATGGAAAGCTCACAAGCTTATTCAATATGAAGGACACTGTCGGATAAAATCCAACAAAGGGACCGGTGGTCCACAAGGGATCTGATGTGAGCATCAGTACTCAACCAGAGGAAGAAGAATGCAAGGAGATCAGATTATAGAAACAACTGACTAACTCAAAGCTCAAATGCAAAGGAATTATGATTTTCCAAATCAAGGGATCAGAAGCAAACGCTCTGATCAAGGATGGATAAGGTTGAGTAGGCTTAGGGGTACAAATCGATGGCAATTTGATAGGTCGAGATCCAGCTCACTGTTAAAATGACGTCTGAGCCGGAAGGATGAATTCTAGGATATGATTGAGGATTGCGAGCATTCGCAACAAATTGAATCAACGGACTCAAAATGATAATGACAAGAGATGCCAATAAGATTACTAGACTTATGGGATTAACCATAATGCAAGCAAACAAGAATTTCAAGAGCAATAGGCTCCTGAGGATTTTCGGAAGATCGAATAGTATTTTGAAGACTATTGTGAAATACTTGAATCAACTGGGGATGAGCGGATACTCGGTAAGTGCGAGAATTATTCGTAGGGGGTATTAAGGTGACAAAGAACAGCAAGGCAATAAGCTCAAAGGATTCTCAGAATAACAGAGAGAATTTTGGGGTATCTTGTAATAACAAGATCAACTGGGAAACATTGTATGAATGGCGAGTATACGTGGTTATCCATAGGAGTTTATCGATGAAAGGGAATTGCAAAGGCGATGAACACAAGTTCTCGGGTTATCAGCGGAGAGTATCTTGAGGGTCTTCACGTGCAGCAGACGATCATCAGTAATAAGGGGCTCTCCGGGTGAAAGTGATCACGAGATCCTAATGTTAGATTTAGCAAAATTCATTTAACCCGAATAGGAGAGAGATCAGAGTCCCAGAGTAAAGTCGAGGAGTAAAAGATCCTAGTACCACCCAATGGCAACGTGGGCCCGTAAGACACACAGCCATGTTAGTAAAAGTTTTGCAATGTCTAGACTCGACTTCGGCCAAGGAGTGTGGAAGGGGATTCCTACAGGCAGTCGGCTCTGATACCAACTTGTGACGCCCCCGATTTGACCGTACACTAATCATGCACGCAAATGTGTACGATCAAGATCAGGGACTCACGGGAAGATATCACAACACAACTCTACAACATAAATAAGTCATACAAGCATCATAATACAAGCCAGGGGCCTCGAGGGCTCGAATACAAGTGCTCGATCATAGACGAGTCAGCGGAAGCAACAATATCTGAGTACAGACATAAGTTAAACAAGTTTGCCTTAAGAAGGCTAGCACAAAAGTAGCAACGATCGAAAAGGCAAGGCCTCCTGCCTGGGACCTCCTAACTACTCCTCGAAGCCGAACTCCATGTAGAATCATCCTCGGGATCTCTAGCTCCTGGACTCCAGCATCTGGTTGCGACAACCAGGTAGAAGGAAAGGGGAAAAGAGGGAGAGAAGCAACCGTGAGTACTCATCCAAAGTACTCGCAAGCAAGGAGCTACACTACATATGCATGGGTATATGTGTAAAGGGGCATATCAGTGGACTGAATTGCAGAATGCCAGAATAAGAGGGGGATAGCTAATCCTGTCGAAGACTACGCTTCTGGCCATCTCCATCTTGCAGCATGTAGAAGAGAGTAGATTGAAGTCCTCCAAGTAGCGTCGCATAGCATAATCCTACCCGGCGATCCCCTCCTCGTCGCCCTGTTAGAGAGCGATCACCGGGTTGTATCTGGCACTTGGAAGGGTGTATTTTATTCAGTATCCGGTTCTAGTTGTCATAAGGTCAAGGTACAACTCCGGGTCGTCCTTTTACCGAGGGACACGGCTATTCGAATAGATAAACTTCCCTGCAGGGGTGCACCACATAACCCAACACGCTCGATCCCATTTGGCCGGACACACTTTTTTGGGTCATGCCCGGCCTCGTAAGATCAACACGTCGCAGCCCCACCTAGGCTCAACAGAGAGGTCAGCACGCCGGTCTAAACCTATGCGCGCAGGGGTCTGGGCCCATCGCCCTATGCACACCTGCACGTTGCGTACGCGGCCGGAAGCAGACCTAGCCCCCTTAATACAAGCGCGAGCTTACGGTCCAATGCGGCGCGCGCCACTCAGTCGCTGACGTCAAAAGAGCTTCGGCTGATACCACGACGCCGGGATACCCATAACTACTCCCGCGTAGATGGTTAGTGCGTATAGACCAAATGGCCAGACTCAGATCAAATACCAAGATCTCGTTAAGCGTGTTAAGTATCCGCGAACGCCGACCAGGGCCAGACCCACCTCTCTCCTAGGTGGTCTCAACCTGCCCTGTCGCTCCGCCATAAAGTAACAGTCGGGGGCCGTCAGGAACCCAGGCCCACCTCTACCGGGATGGAGCCACCTGTCCTTTCAGCCCCCTCATCAGTAGCACTTGCGGGTACTCAACGAGCCGACCCGACTTTAGTCACCACATGTGTCATGTATATAAAGTATATAGTATATACCCGTGATCACCTCCCGAAGTGATCACGGCCCAGTAGTATAGCATGGCAGACGGACAAGAGTGTAGGGCCACTGATGGAACACTAGCATCCTATACTAAGCAGTAGGATAGCAGGTAAGGGTAACAACTGTAGCAACAATGACAGGCTATGCATCAGGATAGGATTAACGGAAAGCAGTAACATGCTACACTACTCTAATGCAAGCACTATAGAGAAGACTAGGCGATATCTGGTGATCAAGGGGGGGCTTGCCTGGTTGCTCTGGCAAGTACGAGGGGTCGTCAACTCCATAGTCGAACTGGGCAGCAGCAGTGTCGGTCTCGTAGTCTACCGGAGAGAAGAGGGGGAAGAAACAGTAAATACAATGCAAACATAAGCATGACGATGCGTGACATGACAATGAGCGGTGCTAGGTGTGTCCTAACGCGACAGTAGGTGGTACCGGCGAAGGGGGGGAACATCCGGGAAAGTATTCCCACTGTTTCGCGTTTTCGGATAGACGGACCGGAGGGGGAAAGTTGCGAGTTCGATAGGTTAAGGAGGTGTGGTGGACGAACGGACTGCATATCCGGATTCCTCTCGTCGTTCGGAGCAACTTTCATGTAGAAAGTATTTTCATCTGAGCTACGGTTTAAAAGATATGATTTTCTAAAGATTTACTAATTTCTGGAATTTAATTAATCATTTAATTTAGTTCGAAATTGGATTTATGACATCAGCATGATGTCATGCTGACATCAGCAGTCAACAGGGGTTGAGTAAGTCAAACTGACATGCGGGTCCAGTGGGACCCACCTGTCATTCTCTGTTTAGGTTAATTAGGGTTTAGCTAAACTAATTACTGTTTAATTAAATTAGCTAATTAGTTAGATTAATTTAAACAGGATTAATTAACTTAATTAATTTAGTTAATTAATTAACTAATTAAATTTATTTTTATTATTTGCTTTATTTTTATTATTATTATTTTTTAATTCTTTTTTTTAAACACGTTCTCTGGGCGGGGCCCATGTGTCATAGGCCCTAGGGGGCCATAGTGGTTTTGGGCGCGGGTGCGGGCACGTAGGCCCGTGGCCACCAGAGGGGCACCGGCGACAGCAGGGCACGGCGAGGCCGGCCGCCGGAGGCGACAGCGGTGAGGCCACGGCGGGGCGGCGCCAGGGCGCGGCGGAGAGGCCTCAGCGGGGTGAGGCGCTGGGCGCGGCCAGCGCGCGGGAGCGCGTACAAGCACGCGCTGGGCGCGGCGGGGGGGGGGGGACGGCGCCGGCGACAGTGGCGAACGAGCTAGGGGAGGGGAGGCCGGAGCACAGGGGAAAGAGGAGGGCGCGGGGCTCACAGTGAGCCAGAATGGGATGGGAGCGGCTCGTGGTGGTGCTTGAGGCAGCGAGGTCGGGGCGACGGTGGCGAGGAGGAGGCAGTCCATCGAAGGCGGAGGCGCGTCGAGCTTCGGGCGGCGAGGATCCAGCGACCGGGGCGGCGGGGTGGTTCGGCTCCAGGCGTCGAGCGGCGGGGCGGTCCTGCTTGAGGTGAAGCTGCGGGCACACGGGGCCTCCATGGCCGGCGGGTCGGGCGCGTCGGGGAAGGCCGTCGCCGTCGGGCGGCGATGGGAGGCGCTGGTCAGCGCCAGCGCGGGAGAGGCGGGGTCGGGTTCAGGGGCGATGGGGATCGCCCGGATCCAGCATAGAGAGGGGAAGGAGTGGAGGAAGGCGGGGCGGCGCTGGGGGTGGGCGTCGAGTGGCGGCGTTGGCGACGGGGACAACGAGCGCGTCGAGGGACGGGGGCGCCGGCTGCCCCAATCCAGATCGGGTCGGGGGGAAGGAGCGAGGGAGAGAGGGGACTGGGGTAGTGGGGGGCGACGGGGTGGATAGGGTTCCACCGACAAGGGGATAAGGGGAGTGGTGTTGGGCCGCAGCTGGGCCGGCCTGTTGCTAGGCCGGAGCCCAGTTGGGGGGGGGGGTTGCTTTCCTCTTTCTTTCTTTTTGTCTTTACCTTTTTTTATTTTTTTTGTAGTTTTACAAAAATTACCACTAGTGCCTAAATTTGTATTTATCAACAAACTACTGTGAGATTAATCCTTAACCCATAATAAAATAGTTTTAGCATTTTATAAATTCAATAGGCATTTGTTTAATTGTTTTCACTATTGTTTTAATTGTTTTAGAGCCTTTAAATATTTTATCAAAGCTTGGTTTCTCCACCATGATTACTTATGATTTATCTGACACAACCCGAACATTTTAGTTTTGATATTTGAAAATTTTACTGTTTGCCTATATTTTAGATTTTAATTTGAATCGTTATTGAACTAACTCCAGTTATCAACAGTAACCGAGGTGACGTGGCACCATTAGCAGAGGTTTACTCTAGCTTGATTATCCGGGCGTCACAAATAATTTCATCTTTACTAGGCAATTCTTTATCATGGGGTCGTCTATGAAATGTAGAAAAATTAAACTCATGAGACATATCCCCCAAACCAATAGTAACAACATCCTTTTTGCAATCTATCCTAGCATTAAGATTATTCAAGAAGGGTCTACCAAATATAATCGGACAAAAGTTATCTTGTGGGGAACCAAGGACAAGAAAAGCAGCAGGATATTTAACTCTCCCACACAAGACTTCAACATCTCTAACAATCCCAACTGGTGAAATAGTGTCTCTATTGCCAAGCTTAATTGTAACATCAATTTCCTCTAACTCAGGAGCTGCAATATCATGCATAATTTCTTTGTATAAGGAATGAGGTATTGCACTTGCACTAGCACCCATATCACATAAGCCATGATAGAAATGATCTCCTATTTTAACATAAATAACAGGCATGCCTACTGCAGGTCTATGTTTATTTTTAGTATCAGGTCTAGCAATTCTAGCAGCTTCATCACAGAAGTAAATAACATGCCCATCAATATTATCAGCCAAGAGATCTTTAACCATAGCAATACTAGGTTCAACTTGAATTTGCTCAGGGGGTGTAGGTGTTCTAGTATTACTCGAACCATAGTTGAAGCCTTAGCATGATCTTTTATTCTAACAGGGAGAGGTGGTTTCTCAATATAAGCGGTAGGAATAATAGGATCAACATTATAAGTGATAGTCTTTTCTTCAACTTTAATAGGTGCAACTACTTTTACTTCAACACTACTAGGGAAAGGCCTACTAGTGGCGCACCCGTTTTGCCTACTAATGGCGCACTACTGGTGCGCCACTAGTACCACGCCACTAGTATTTTTTACTAATGGCGCACCACTGGTGCGCCATTAGTATCTGGTATACTAATGGTGCACCAGGAAGTGCGCCATTAGTATAGGCCACGGTGCGCCATTAGTATGCCTCCCAGGGGCCATATTTACCCATGTGCTTTCCCATACTAATGGCGCACTGCGGGGTGATGCGCCATTAGTATCCTTTGGCATACTAATGGCGCACATTGGGGTGATGCGCCATTAGTATGTACATTAGGGATTTTTTTCTTTTCTGATATTTGCACAGATTACAAAATATATTATTAGACAGAATATAAACAGCACCACACAGCAACAGCAAATTCATCGAATACACTGAATACAATTCATCATATTAGTCTCTGAATTCAAAAGACCGAACAAAGATAGAACATTACAAGTCCCGAGACCGCGAGTAGCGAGTTTGTCGAAAGTAATACTAATCCTAACATGTCCTACCAATCATCATCATACAACTTCTACTCATTATTAATAACAAGTCATACGATCATCATCCTGATAGTCATCGAACCAACCCTACTTAATTGTTCTTAGCACATGATCATCAGTATTAGGGAGGACCTAAATACCCTATTTAAGGTAAAATAGCATACAACAATATAGACCCTGACTCTCCATTATGGAGAATGGAGATCATCCTGTCTCCAATTCTTGCGCGGCGCTTCCTTTTGCTTCCAAGAACCTCCTTACGACTGTCCATACATTTTTTCCATTCTCTGATTAGCATGTCTCCACTTCTTCTAGAAATCCGGTATGGACAGTTGAGATTCGTAGGATGACCTGGATATAAGTTGAAAACACGAAGGCTGCCATTCTGATACATCAAATGAGGCACACAATCCTCAGGGATTCTCTGTTGAAAAACATAGTAATAACTTCATAGTTAGCAATGATGTACTAGTTTTAGAAGTATGCAAAAGATGCACGGATGTCGTAATAGTAAAAAATCTTACCAGGGTATCTCCATGGTAGTTACCGTAGTTCAACACGTGCACTAGTGGCACGTATTGACCATAATGTTGAGGAGTTTGATTGTAGATATTGTAATTCTCAAGATCAGTACAAAATCCGACCAGATGATTTTTCTCCTGATAAGTTAACTCGGAGCCATCGGTGTAGTGGGTTTTGTCTACCATGTTCCGCACATTTTTTGAACAATCAAAATAAGCTGTCAATGGAAATAAGTTGTCAACTATTTTGAAATAAACAATATAAATTAGTTAATAATTAACTATGTTTGAGAAACTCACATAGCGGTAGAACTGGAGGCGTATCAACAAGGACCCAAATGTCCATATTGTCATGGTCGGTGTCAGGATCACCAAGATCCATGGTGACAAGCATACCCTCATCAAAACCATACATCTTGCAAAATGCTTCCCAATTTTTGCAACCAAAATGGGTTACGCTCTCAGCATTATACAGATTTACTTCAAAATCCACATCATGATGTGTCCTTAGGTGAATTTTCTTCGTTTCAAAATTTTCATGATCTTCAAAATCCATCCTCTCCAAGACATAGCGTCTTGCATGGCATGGGATAAACTATACTCGAATTGTAAAAGATGAAATTACACGTTGAAATAGTTGAAGTCATGCTTAATTATGAAAAAAACACTTGTCGTCGTTGCGTACCGTTTCAACTTCGAAGGTCTCCTCGAGCTTAATGCTGAAGCGCCGATCATCGTCCAGGTGAGGCCTGTCGCACAGACCTCGACCGTCGTGGCACCAGTCGCACTCTTCCGGGAGACTTTCGTCGTCCGATGACGACATTTCCTATGTTCATAATTCAAAACTACATCATCTCTGTTGGGTCCAATAAGATAATCCACAGTGTGGTGAAAACACGCCCTTCGAACTGGTTTGAGCAATTGGTGAATGGAGATGGTCTAAGATTTTCAGTAGTAAGAAGTGAAGTGGTAATTTTGAGAGCAAATGGTTAGGATGAGTGGTTCCTACTTAATTAAGTACTAAGACCCCGGCCCATGCATTAGTCACAAGTACCCCATATGTCCTATTTTTAGCAAAGTCATGCTAAAATTCATGGAAATTTCAGCATGACCTTTGCTGAAAATATGACATATGGAGTACCCAAATTTGCCGGAACGGAAGTTAATCGACATTCCAGCAAACTCAAGGGCCTCTCGGGGTACAGCAGCAGCATCACAAGTTGACAAAATTTCAGTATTACAGACTTGCTGTCAGCATCACAAGTAGTACCAATGGAAGTGGAGCATTACTACTCTACAGAAAGATAACGCAATGTAACAAAAGTGTAACTCTATCTATCTACAATGAGTGGAAATGGCCAAGCCTAAACAACTTACTACTCGATTGATTAAGCATGTGGATTTGTCAATGATTAATATGATATAAGTGTAACTCTGAAATGAAAGACCATATAGATAAAACAATGCAACAGAAATGAAAGACCATGTGGATTTTCTCAGAACTTTAAGCGCAAATGTCAAGAGCACAGAGTACACATTCTCAAAGAGAAGTTCAGTTCTGCAATCGACAAACCAGACACTTTAATTTTTATCAAGGAAGGGTTTACCCCTCCGATTTCCATTAAGAGAAACCAACAGCAAACTACAAGAACCAGTTATCTTACAAAGATAAAACCAAAAGCTACTTACTACAGGAGCTTATGTCTGGACCTGATGACAACACTGCTTATGGACCCTTATAACGCTAAAAAAAGTCGAGAGATTTTACAGAACAGAACTTAGTTACCAGCTTATCGACCTCGTTACAGATAATCCTTTTGTAGGTACCGTCCTTGGTGCTTTTCTTTGGAGGTGACTGTGTTTTGTTATACGCAACAAAACTTGAATTAGAATATTTCCAAATCATAAACAGACAATAAAATGCAAATTTGGAGAAATTTGAGCAAATAGATGAATTGTGTAGGTATGCATGGATTTAAGATTATTTGTTCAAAGCCAATTTGTCAATGATTAATATGATATCTCAATTTCCACCAAATAATACATTTTTATACACCACATTTTCTTTTCCTTTGGAAAAGAAAAAAGTACACTGGAGATTCCCCCCAAGAAAAGTAATGGTATCAAAATGGGGCTGCTAAACTAATCTGATGTCAGAAATCCTCAATGGAACTGGTATTCCCACAACACTGTCCTGCTTGTGTTTAGTTGGGATATTGTACTGCACAAAAAAGATTGTTCCTTCAATGTGCTTGACAATACATGTCTTGTGAGAGGCCCTTTCAAATATTAAAATAAAGTACTGCCTCATGAATAAAACTAACTCTAAAATGCCTTAGTACCCCAAAAAATGTACAAGAAGGAGGAAGGAGGAAGGAGGAAAGGGCTGCTCTTCATCAGAACTTCATAAGAGAGCTGCTCCAATTTCGGCAAAGTTTCTTTGCATAATGCTATGATTTCTGACTAATTAACATAAATTCAGTTCTCATGCAATCAACGAATTCCAACAAAGTCTATTTTATGATTTGTGACTCCGGATGGTCTGAAACTATCACTGAATTTTGTGTTCGGTTTTCAATTTTCTGGAGGCAGACAAAGTTGTAGAGAGGGGAAACTGACTTAACCTCGGGAGGGAGGAAGGAGGAAGGAGGAGAGGTACCTGGGCGGGCGCGGCCGGTCGCCGGAGGGGTCGGGGTTGGGGTCGTTGTCGGCAGCGGCGTCGAAGGGATGGCTCGAGGGCGTCCGAGCTCGTCCGGGTCCTCGTATTCGAGGAGGAAGACGACGGCGGTCCTCACATGCTTCACGGGTCGGCGCGGGGGCGGCGACGCTGGGGAGCTGCAGTGGTGGGGGCGCGGGGGCGCTTGGGCGGCGGCGCGGGGGAGCTGCAGTGGTGGGGGCGCGGGGGAGCTGCAGTGGTGGGGGGCGCGGGGGCGGCGGGGGTGGAGTCCGGCGGGGGTCGGGGAGTTACTGGCGAGGGAGAGGGACGAAGGGGATCTGGCGAGGGAGAGGGAGGAATTAGCTAGGTTGAAACTTACTAATGGCGCACCCCGAAGCGGTGTGCCATTAGAATGTTTTTTATATAGCAATGGCGCACCGGCCAGAGGTGCGCCATTAGTAATATTTTTTTAATAGCAATGGCGCACCAGCCAGAGGTGCGCCATAAGTAATTTTATTATTATTATTTTTTGTTGCATCTAATAAATTTTTAGAAAATGAATATGAATATGAAATAGTAATAATTTTTTTAAAAAAAGTAATAATTTTTTGTGACGGTGGAGCGGGCCGGGGAGGGTGCGGGGGGTCGTCGGCGGCGGTGGAGCGGGCCAGGGAGGGTGCGGTGGGTCGTCGGCGGCGGTGGAGCAGGGGAGGGTGCGGTGGGTCATCGGTGGCGGTGGAGCAGGGGAGGGTGCGGTGGGTCGTCGGCGTCGGCGGTGGAGCGGGGGAGGGTGCGGGGGGTCAGCGGCGGCGGTGGAGCAGGGGAGGGTGCGGTTGGTCGTCGGCGGCGGTGGAGCGGGGGAGGGTGCGGGCCGGTCGGCGGCGGCGGCCGGTGGAGCGGGGTAGAGGGTGAGGGGGGTGCTCGGCGGCGAGGGGGACCGGATCTGGCGAGGTGGGATAGCGATCGAGATGGAGGGGGATCGAGATCAAGTGTCCATGAAATATACACTAATGGCGCACCAGGGAATAGTGCGCCGTTACTAGATTAATCTAGTAATGGCGCACTCTTCCCCGGTGCGCCATTTGTAGTTTTGCAAAAAAATAAAAAGTAAAAAAATATTGTAGTGGCGCACTATGAGGCTGGTGCGCCATTACTAGTTAGAACTAGTAATGGCGCACTGTGCCCTGGTGCGCCATTAGTATGTTTGGAAAAATAAAAAAAATTGTTACTAATGGCGCACCGTGTTTCTGGTGCGCCATTAGTGTCTTTCACACTAATGGCGCACCAGCCCATGGTGCGCCACTGCTATATAGTAGTGGCGCACCACATGTCTGGTGCGCCATTAGTGGCCATTCCATCTATAGCCCTTTTCCTAGTAGTGCAATGGGAGGATTATATTTAAACCACTTCTCCTTAGGGAGATCAACATGAGTAGCAAAGGATTCACAGAAAGAAGCTACTATCTCAGAGTCAAGTCCATATTTAGTGCTAAATTCACGAAAAACATCGGTATCCATAAAGGATTTAACGCAATCAAACTTAGGTGTTATACCTGACTCCTTAGCTCCATCGAGGTCCCAATCTTCAGAGTTGCGTTGAATTCTTTCCAATTAATCCCATTTGAATTCAATAATCTTCATCACAAAAGATGCAGTACAAGAAGTATCGAGCATGGAGCGATTGTTGAGAGAAAGCCGAGCATAAAATTTTTGAATAATAATTTCTCTTGAGAGCTCATGATTGGGGCATGAATATAACATTGACTTAAGCCTCCCCCAAGCTTGAGCAATGCTTTCTCCTTCGCGAGGCCAAAAATTATATATGTAATTACGATCATGATGAACAAGATGCATAGGATAAAACTTCTGATGAAATTCGAATTTCAATCGGTTGTAGTTCCATGAACCCATATAATCACATAGCCTAAATCATGTCAATGCCTTTCCCTTCAAAGATAAAGGGAAGACCTTCTTCTTTATAACATCCTCGGGCATACCTGCAAGCTTAAATAATCCACAAACTTCATCCACATAGAATAGGTGCAAATCGGGATGTAATGTTCCATCACGTGTAAAAGGATTAGCTAGCAGTTTCTCTATCATACCAGAAGGAATTTCAAAGTAAACATTATCAGTTGGTTGAGGAGCAACTCTTTGCTCTACTGGTCGGGGTGAAGATAGCCCAAACAAGCCCCTCAAAGGATTATGTTCCATAGTAACAAGTGGCAGTAAATTTCAGCACACTATATAAATTTTTCCTTACCAAATTCCACCTACCAAAGGCGCTTCACTCCCCGGCAACGGCACCAGAAAAGAGTCTTGATGACCCACAAGTGTAGGGGATCTATCATAGTCCTTTCGATAAGTAAGAGTGTCGAACCCAACGAGGAGCAGAAGGAAATGACAAGCAGTTTTCAGTAAGGTATTCTCTGCAAGCACTGAAATTATCGGTAACAGATAGTTTTTTGATAAGGTAATTGGTAATGGGTAACAAGCAATAAAAGTAAGTAAGGTGTAGCAATATGGCCCAATCCTTTTTGTAGCAAAGGACAAGCCTGGACAAACTCTTATGTAAAGGAAAGCGCTCCCGAGGACACATGGGAATTATCGTCAAGCTTGTTTTCATCACGCTCATATGATTCGCGTTCGTTACTTTGATAATTTGGTATGTGGGTGGACCAGTGCTTGGGTGCTGCCCTTTCTTGGACAAGCATCCCACTTATGATTAACCCCTATTGCAAGCATCCGCAACTACAAAAGAAGTATTAAGGTAAACCTAACCATAGCATGAAACATATGGATCCAAATCAGCCCCTTACGAAGCAACTCATAAACTAGGGTTTAAGCTTCTGTCACTCTAGCAACCCATCATCTACTTATTACTTCCCAATGCTTTCCTCTAGGCCCAAACAATGGTGAAGTGTCATGTAGTCGACGTTCACATAACACCACTAGAGGAGAGACAACATACATCTCATCAAAATATCGAACGAATACAAAATTCACATGACTACTTATAGCAAGACTTCTCCCATGTCCTCAGGAACAAACGTAACTACTCACAAATCATATTCATGTCCATAATCAGAGGGGTATTAATATGCATTAAGGATCTGAACATATGATCTTCCACCAAATAAACCAACTAGCATCAACTACAAGGAGTAATCAACAGTACTAGCAACCCACAGGTACCAATCTGAGGTTTTGGGACAAAGATTGGATACAAGAGATGAACTAGGGTTTTAGAGGAGATGGTGCTGGTGACGATGTTGATGGAGATTGACCCCCTCCTGATGAGAGGATCGTTGGTGATGAAGATGGCGATGATTTCCCCCTCCTGGAGGGATGTTTCCCCGGCAGAACAGCTCCGCCTGAGCCCTAGATTGGTTCCGCCTCGTGGCGGCGGTGTTTCTTCCCGAAAGCTTGCTTATGATTTTTTCAGGGTAAAAGACTTCATATAGCAGAAGATGGGCACCGGTGTTGGAAATATGCCCTAGAGGCAATAATAAATGGTTATTATTATATTTCTTTGTTCATGGTAATTGTCTATTGTTCATGCTATAATTGTATTGTCCGGAAATCGTAATACATGTGTGAATACATAGACCACAAAGTGTCCCTAGTAAGCCTCTAGTTGACTAGCTCGTTGATCAACAGATAGTCATGGTTTCCTGACTATGGACATTGGATGTCATTGATAACGAGATCACATCATTAGGAGAATGATGTGATGGACAAGACCCAATCCTAAGCTTAGCATAAAAGATCGTGTAGTTTCGTTTGCTAGAGCTTTTCCAATGTCAAGTATCTTTTCCTTAGACCATGAGATCGTGCAACTCCCGGATACCGTAGGAGTGCTTTGGGTGTGCCAAACGTCACAACGTAACTGGGTGACTATAAAGGTGCATTACGGGTATCTCCGAAAGTGTCTGTTGGGTTGGCACGGATCGAGACTGGGATTTGTCACTCCGTGTGACGGAGAGGTATCTCTGGGCCCACTCGGTAATGCATCATCATAATGAGCTCAATGTGACTAAGGCGTTAGTCACGGGATCATGCATTGCGGTACGAGTAAAGAGACTTGCCGGTAACGAGATTGAACAAGGTATTGGGATACCGACGATCGAATCTCGGGCAAGTAACATACCGATTGACAAAGGGAATTGCATACGGATTGATTGAATCCTCGACACCGTGGTTCATCCGATGAGATCATCGTGGAACATGTGGGAGCCAACATGGGTATCCAGATCCCGCTGTTGGTTATTGACCGGAGAGGCGTCTCGGTCATGTCTGCATGTCTCCCGAACCCATAGGGTCTACACACTTAAGGTCCGGTGACGCTAGGGTTGTAGAGATATATGTATGCGGAAACCCGAAAGTTGTTCGGAGTCCCGGATGAGATCCCGGACGTCACGAGAGGTTCCGGAATGGTCCGGAGGTGAAGAATTATATATAGGAAGTCAAGTTTCGGCCACCGGGAAAGTTTCGGGGGTTACCGGTATTGTACCGGGACCACCGGAAGGGTCCCGGGAGTCCACCGGGTGGGGCCACCTATCCCGGAGGGCCCCGTGGGATGAAAGTGGAAGGGAACCAGCCCTTAGTGGGCTGGAGCGCCCCCCTTGGGCCTCCCCCCATGCGCCTAGGGTTAGGAACCCTAGGGGGGAGCTTCCCCCTTGCCTTGGGGGGCAAGGCACCCCTCCCCCCCCCCACTTGGCCGCCGCCCCCCCTTGGAGATCTAATCTCCCAAGGGCTGCCCCCCCCAGGGGTCCTATAAATAGTGGGGGGAGGGAGGGCAGCAAACTACAGCCTTGGGCGCCTCCCTCTCCCCCTGGAACACCTCTCTCTCTCTCGCAGAAGCTCGGCGAAGCCCTGCCGGAGACCCGCTACATCCACTACCACGCCGTCGTGCTGTTGGATCTCCATCAACCTCTCCTTCCCCCTTGCTGGATCAAGAAGGAGGAGACGTCGCTGCACCGTACGTGTGTTGAACGCGGAGGTGCCGTCCGTTCGGCACTCGATCATCGGTGATTTGGATCACGGCGAGTACGACTCCATCATCCACGTTCATTGGAACGCTTCCGCTCGCGATCTACAAGGGTATGTAGATGCACTCCCTTCCCATCATTGCTAGTACACTCCATAGATGCATCTTGGTGAGCGTAGGAAAATTTTAAATTATGCTACGATTCCCAACAGTGATATCAGAGCCAGGTCTATGCGTAGTTACTATGCACGAGTAGAACACAAAGAAGTTGTGGGCGTTGAGTTTGCCAATTCTTCTTGCTGCTACTAGTCTTTTCTTGTTTCGGCGGCATTGTAGGATGAAGCGGCCCGGACCGACCTTACACGTACATTTACGTGAGACAGGTTCCACCGACTGACATGCACTAGATGCATAAGGTGGCTAGCAGGTGTCTGTCTCTCCTACTTTAGTCGGAACGGATTCGATGAAAAGGGTCCTTATGAAGGGTAAACAGAAATTGGCAAATCACGTTGTGGTCATACGTAGGTAAGAAACGTTCTTGCTAGAAACCTACAAACCACGTAAAAAACTTGCAACAACAATTAGAGGACGTCTAACTTGTTTTTGCAGCAAGTGCTATGTGATGTGATATGGCCAGAAGATGTGATGAATGATATATGTGATTTATGAGTTTGATCATATTCTTGTAATAGGAATCACGACTTGCATGTCGATGAGTATGACAACCGGCAGGAGCCATAGGAGTTGTCTTTATTATTTTGTATGACCTGCGTGTCATTGAATAACGCCATGTAAATTACTTTACTTTATTGCTAAACGCGTTAGCCATAGAAGTAGAAGTAATCGTTGGCGTGACGACTTCATGAAGACACAATGATGGAGATCATGGAGTCATGCCGGTGACGAAGATGATCATGGTGCCCCGAAGATGGAGATCAAAGGAGCATAATGATATTGGTCATATCATGTCACTATTTGATTGCATGTGATATTTATCATGTTTTTGCATCTTATTTGCTTAGAACAACGGTAGTAAGTAAGATGATCCCTTATAATAATTTCAAGAAAGTGTTCATCCTAACTGTGCACCGTTGCGAAGGTTCGTTGTTTCGAAGCACCACGTGATGATCGGGTGTGATAGATTCTAATGTTCGAATACAACGGGTGTTGACGAGCCTAGCATGTACAGACATGGCCTCGGAACACACGCAATACACTTAGGTTGACTTGACGAGCCTAGCATGTACAGACATGGCCTCGGAACACGGAGGACCGAAAGGTCGAGCATGAGTCGTATAGAAGATACGATCAACATGGAGATGTTCACCGATCTTGACTAGTCCGTCTCACATGATGATCGGACACGGCCTAGTTAAGCTCGGATCATGTTTCACTTAGATGACGAGAGGGATGTCTATCTGAGTGGGAGTTCATTAAATAATTTGATTAGATGAACTCAATTATCATGAACTTAGTCTAAAATCTTTACACTATGTCTTGTAGATCAAATGGCCAACGTTGTCCTCAATTTCAACGCGTTCCTAGAGAAAACCAAGCTGAAAGATGATGGCAGCAATTATACGAACTGGGTCCGGAACCTGAGGCTCATCCTCATAGTAGCCAAGAAAGATTATGTCTTAGAAGCACCGCTAGGTGATGCACCAATCCCACAGAACCAAGACGTTATGAACGCTTGGCAATCACGTGCTGATGATTACTCCCTCGTTCAGTGCGGCATGCTTTACAGCTTAGAACCGGGTCTCCAAAAGCGTTTTGAGAAACATGGAGCATATGAGATGTTCGAGGAGCTGAAACTGGTTTTTCAAGCTCATGCCCGGGTTGAGAGATATGATGTCTCCGACAAGTTCTTCAGCTGTAAAATGGAGGAGAACAGTTCTGTTAGTGAGCACATACTCAGAATGTCTGGGTTGCACAACCGCTTGTCTCAGCTGGGAGTTAATCTCCCGGATGACGCGGTCATTGACAGAATCCTCCAGTCGCTTCCACCAAGCTACAAGAGCTTTGTGATGAACTACAATATGCAGGGGATGGAAAAGACCATTCCCGAGGTATATTCAATGCTGAAATCAGCGGAAGGGGAGATCAGAAAAGAACATCAAGTGTTGATGGTGAATAAAACCACCAAGTTCAAGAAGGGCAAGGGTAAGAAGAACTTCAAGAAGGACGGCAAGGGAGTTGCCGCGCCCAGTAAACCAGTTACTGGGAAGAAGTCAAAGAATGGACCCAAACCCGGGACTGAGTGCTTTTATTGCAAGGGAAGTGGTCACTGGAAGCGGAACTACCGCAAATATTTAGCGGACAAGAAGAAGGCCGGCAACACCCAAGGTATATGTGATATACAAGTAATTGATGTGTACCTTACCAGTACTCGTAGTAACTCCTGGGTATTCGATACCGGTGCAGTTGCTCATATTTGTAACTCAAAGCAGGAACTACGGAATAAACGGAGACTGGCAAAGGACGAGGTGACGATGCGCGTCGGGAATGGTTCCAAGGTCGATGTGATCGCCGTCGGCACGCTACCTCTGCATCTACCCACGGGATTAGTTTTAAACCTCAATAATTGTTATTTAGTGCCAGCTTTGAGCATGAACATTGTGTCTGGATCTCGTTTAATTCGATATGGCTACTCATTTAAATCCGAGAATAATGGTTGTTCTATTTATTTGAGAGATATGTTTTATGGTCATGCCCCGCTGGTCAATGGTTTATTTTTGATGAATCTCGAACGTGATGTTACACATGTTCATAGTGTGAATACCAAAAGATGTAAAGTTGATAACGATAGTCCCACATACTTGTGGCACTGCCGCCTTGGTCACATTGGTGTCAAGCGCATGAAGAAGCTCCATGCAGATGGACTTTTGGAGTCTCTTGATTACGAATCATTTGACACGTGCGAACCATGCCTCATGGATAAGATATGGATATGTCTACCTGATGAAACACAAGTCTGAAACCTTTGAAAAGTTCAAAGAATTTCAGAGTGAGGTTGAGAATCAACGTGACAGGAGAATAAAATTCCTACGATCAGATTGTGGTGGAGAATATTTAAGTCACGAGTTTGGTGCACACTTAAGGAAATGTGGAATAGTTTCACAACTCACGCCGCCTGGAACACCTCAGAGAAATGGTGTGTCCGAACGTCGTAATCGCACTCTATTGGATATGGTGCGATCTATGATGTCTCTTACCGATTTACCGCTCTCATTTTGGGGCTATGCTTTAGAGACTTCCGTATTCACTTTAAATAGGGCTCCGTCGAAATCCGTTGAGACGACACCGTATGAATTATGGTTTGGGAAGAAACCTAAGCTGTCGTTTCTAAAAGTTTGGGGATGCGATGCTTATGTCAAGAAACTTCAACCTGAAAAGCTCGAACCCAAGTCGGAAAAATGCGTCTTCATAGGATACCCTAAGGAAACTATTGGGTATACCTTCTACCTCAGATCCGAAGGCAAGATCTTCGTTGCTAAGAACGGGTCCTTTCTGGAGAAGGAGTTTCTCTCGAAAGAATTGAGTGGGAGGAAAGTGGAACTTGATGAGGTGATAGTCACCCCTTCCGAACCGGAAAGTAGCGCAGCGCGGGAAAATGTTCCTGTGGTGCCTACACCGACTAGGGAGGAAGTTAATGATGATGATCATGAAGCTTCGGATCAAGTTACTGAACTTCGTAGGTCCACAAAGACACGTTCCGCACCAGAGTGGTACGGCAACCCTGTCCTGGAAATCATGTTGTTAGACAACGGTGAACCTTCGAACTATGAAGAAGCGATGGCAGGCCCGGATTCCGACAAATGGCTAGAAGCCATGAAATCCGAGATAGAATCCATGTATGAAAACAAAGTATGGACTTTGACTGACTTGCCCGATGAGCGGCGAGCCATAGAAAACAAATGGATCTTTAAGAAGAAGACGGACGCGGATGGTAATGTGACCATCTACAAAGCTCGACTTGTCGCTAAGGGTTATCGACAAGTTCAAGGGGTTGACTACGATGAGACTTTCTCACCCGTAGTGAAGCTGAAGTCCGTCCGAATCATGTTAGCAATTGCCGCATACTATGATTATGAGATATGGCAGATGCACGTCAAAACGGCATTCCTTAATGGCTTCCTTAAGGAAGAGTTGTATATGATGCAGCCGGAAGGTTTTGTCGATCCTAAGAATGCTAACAAAGTATGCAAGCTCCAGCGCTCAATCTATGGGCTGGTGCAAGCATCTCGGAGTTGGAACATTCGCTTTGATGAGATGATCAAAGCGTTTGGGTTTACACAGACTTATGGAGAAGCCTGTGTTTACAAGAAAGTGAGTGGGAGCTCTGTAGCATTTCTCATATTATATGTGGATGACATACTATTGATGGGAAATGATATAGAATTCTTGGAAAGTATAAAGGCCTATTTGAATAAGTGTTTTTCAATGAAGGACCTTGGAGAAGCTGCTTATATATTAGGCATCAAGATCTATAGAGATAGATCAAGACGCCTCATTGGTCTTTCACAGAGTACATACCTTGACAAGATATTGAAGAAGTTCAGTATGGATCAGTCCAAGAAGGGGTTCTTGCCTGTATTGCAAGGTGTGCAATTGAGCACGGCTCAATGCCCGACCACGGCAGAAGATATAGAAGAGATGAGTTTCATCCCCTATGCCTCGGCCATAGGGTCTATTATGTATGCCATGCTGTGTACCAGACCTGATGTAAACCTTGCCGTAAGTTTGGTAGGAAGGTACCAAAGTAATCCCGGCAAGGAACACTGGACAGCGGTCAAGAATATCCTGAAGTACCTGAAGAGGACTAAGGATATGTTTCTCGTTTATGGAGGTGACGAAGAGCTCGTCGTAAAGGGTTACGTCGATGCTAGCTTCGACACAGATCTGGATGACTCGAAGTCACAGACCGGATACGTGTATATTTTGAATGGAGGAGCAGTAAGCTGGTGCAGTTGCAAGCAAAGCGTCGTGGCGGGATCTACATGTGAAGCGGAATACATGGCAGCCTCGGAGGCAGCACAGGAAGCAGTCTGGATAAAGGAGTTCATTACCGACCTAGGGGTGATTCCCAATGCGTCGGGCCCGATGACTCTCTTCTGTGACAACACTGGAGCTATTGCCCTTGCGAAGGAGCCCAGGTTTCATAGGAAGACCAGGCATATCAAGCGTCGCTTCAACTCCATTCGTGAAAGTGTTCAAAATGGAGACATAGATATTTGTAAAGTACACACAGACCTGAATGTAGCAGATCCGTTGACTAAACCTCTCCCTAGGGCAAAACATGATCAACACCAGGACGCAATGGGTGTTCGATTTATCACAATGTAACTACATTATTGACTCTAGTGCAAGTGGGAGACTGTTGGAAATATGCCCTAGAGGCAATAATAAATGGTTATTATTATATTTCTTTGTTCATGGTAATTGTCTATTGTTCATGCTATAATTGTATTGTCCGGAAATCATAATACATGTGTGAATACATAGACCACAAAGTGTCCCTAGTAAGCCTCTAGTTGACTAGCTCGTTGATCAACAGATAGTCATGGTTTCCTGACTATGGACATTGGATGTCACTGATAACGGGATCACATCATTAGGAGAATGATGTGATGGACAAGACCCAATCCAAAGCATAGCATAAAAGATCGTGTAGTTTCGTTTGCTAGAGCTTTTCCACTGTCAAGTATCTTTTCCTTAGACCATGAGATCGTGCAACTTCCGGATACCGTAGGAGTGCTTCGGGTGTGCCAAACGTCACAACGTAACTGGGTGACTATAAAGGTGCATTACGGGTATCTCCGAAAGTGTCTGTTGGGTTGGCACGGATCGAGACTGGGATTTGTCACTCCGTCTGGCGGAGAGGTATCTCTGGGCCCACTCGGTAATGCATCATCAAAATGAGCTCAATGTGACTAAGGCGTTAGTCACGGGATCATGCATTGCGGTACGAGTAAAGAGACTTGCCGGTAACGAGATTGAACAAGGTATTGGGATACCGACGATCGAATCTCGGGCAAGTAACATACCGATTGACAAAGGGAATTGCATACGGATTGATTGAATCCTCGACACCGTGGTTCATCTGATGAGATCATCGTGGAACATGTGGGAGCCAACATGGGTATCCAGATCTCGCTGTTGGTTATTGTCCAGAGAGGCGTCTCGGTCATGTCTGCATGTCTCCCGAACCCGTAGGGTCTACACACTTAAGGTCCAGTGACGCTAGGGTTGTAGATATATATGTATGCGGAAACCCAAAAGTTGTTCGGAGTCCTGGATGAGATCCCGGACGTCACGAGAGGTTCCGGAATGGTCCGGAGGTGAAGAATTATATATAGGAAGTCAAGTTTCGGCCACCGGGAAAGTTTCGGGGGTTACCAGTATTGTGCCGGGACCACCGGAAGGGTCCCGGGGGTCCACCGGGTGGGGCCACCTATCCCGGTGGGCCCCGTGGGCTGAAAGTGGAAGGGAACCAGCCCTTAGTGGGCTGGGGCGCCCCCCTTGGGCCTCCCCCATGCGCCTAGGGTTAGGAACCCTAGGGGGGAGCTTCCCCCTTGCCTTGGGGGGCAAGGCACCCCTCCCCCCCCACTTGGCCGCCGCCCCCCCTTGCAGATCTGATCTCCCAAGGGCTGGCGCCCCCCAGGGGTCCTATAAATAGTGGGGGGAGGGAGGGCAGCAAACTACAGCCTTGGGCGCCTCCCTCTCCCCCTGCAACACCTCTCTCTCTCTCTCGCAGAAGCTCGGCGAAGCCCTGCCGGAGACCCGCTACATCCACTACCACGCCGTCGTGCTGTTGGATTTCCATCAACCTCTCCTTCCCCCTTGCTGGATCAAGAAGGAGGAGACGTCGCTGCACCGTACGTGTGTTGAACGCAGAGGTGCCGTCCGTTCGGCACTCGATCATCGGTGATTTGGATCACGGCGAGTACGACTCCGTCATCCACGTTCATTGGAACGCTTCCGCTCGCGATCTACAAGGGTATGTAGATGCACTCCCTTCCCCTCGTTGCTAGTACACTCCATAGATGCATCTTGGTGAGCGTAGGAAAATTTTAAATTATGCTATGATTCCCAACAACCGGAGGCCTACCAGGGGGCCCACGAGGCAGGGGGCGCACCCAGGGGGGTAGGGCGCGCTCCCCCACCTTCGTGCCCAGGGTGTGGGGCCCCTCTGGTGGATTCTTTCGCCAGTATTTTTTATTAATTCTAAAACGTGCCTCCGTGAAGTTTCAGGACTTTTGGAGTTGTGCAGAATAGGTCTCTAATATTTGCTCCTTTTCCAGCCCAGAATTCCAGCTGCCGGCATTCCCCCTCTTCATGTAAACCTTGTAAAATAAGAGAGAAAAGGCATGAGCATTGTGACATAACGTGTAATAACAGCCCATAATGCAATAAATATCAATATAAAATCATGATGCAAAATGGACGTATCAGGACGCATTACATACCTTGACAGCAGTTGGGTGCTCGATGCGGAGCTTCGCCAACTCCTCCTTCTATTCCATGACGAGGGCCTGCAGCATCTTCATCGAGGAACTACTATTCTCATGGAGCTTCTTCCAACCGGCGTTCTCCTCCCTCAGCAGGTCGAGCTCGTGTCAGAGCTTCACCTTGTCCTCCTGAAGTTGCAGGATTTCGCCGGTCACCTTCTTCTCTAAGGCAATGCTCTTCTTCAGCAGCATCACCAAGCCGGCGGTCAACCCCCTACTCACTGAGCTCAGCGGGCATGTCGTCGAGGCTCTCCTTCAGCAGCTCCACCAAGCCATGGATGAACTCCTTCTGCTTATTGAGGTGCTTATTGAGCTGATCAGGCAGGCCGTCGAGGGATAATGACTCCAACGCCTCCAGCTCGGCATGTTCGCCTCCGCGGCTAGGGTGCTCCTGGGAGCCATAGCCTGCCCGTGAGAGATCTTTCGAGGTCTCTGCGTGGCAGCGATACCTCTCTTTTTTCTGCAGCCTTGGTTGCCGCTCCCCTGTTACGAGTAGTTCGGATAGTTCTCGACCTAGAGCTCTGCACACCGGCCATGGAAAGGATGGATGAAGAAGGAGGACCTATGAGGAGGAAGGTAGAGTAATTTTCGGTTAGGTAGTTCGCCTTTTTATAACCTAAGTACTAGCACTAGTACAAAAACCTGCATAGTGGGAACACGTTCAGGTTTGGTACATACTGGTAGGTGTGAGCAGGCTTCCACTTAATTGTAGCACTAGTACTTTGGAATGTGATGGGAACAAGGTAAAGATTAATTGATGGTTTTGGGTTCGAGGCCCGAAACGGCTCCCGATGAGTTTAGTGGAACATAAATTTCAAGTACTCCCGATGAGTTTAGTAGAACATAAATTGTTTAACATAAAAATTATATCATTAAAAAATAGAATATTTGAAGTTTGTAATGATATCTTTTTCGTAATGTATGCCTCTTATTAAGTTGGTCAAATTAACGACCTACGTACACGTGCAAGACTTGTAAATTGAGATAGAGGGAGTACTACACTGCTCAAATGCGGTCGCAGAAGTCAGTGATGTAACTGGTCGTACATGTCAGACCAAGCCGATGTGTCCCTTCGGTGAGACGCAGGTCCGACCGACCGTCTGTTGGTGCGACCGACCGTAAAATACTTACACGATGGAGACCTCTGGTTGTGGCTTCGGTTGATTGTCACGACCAAGCATTCTAAAACTAGTGATAAGTCAATTACCATCTTTTTCCAAACGACCAAGTATTTTTTTACAGGAAAACAATACATATAGATGGAGTGATTGTCAAGGTTGCAAACAGACATAGCGTTGCAAGTTCACTGCAGCAGCAACCGACTAGGTCACTGCATCACTTGCAGGGATGGAGGGCAGCTCACCTCGCCTACGATGCATGCCCAGCGGCGCCGCCCCAAGTGGTCCATATTTAAATACAAAGGCCACCAACAGTAGCCCTGGCAAAAATTGATCATGCTGCCTGCGTCCTGGTTTATTGGCCCCATTTTTTCATGCCACTTTTTATGACATGCATAAATATTATTGTACTGACAAATATGGTCAAAAATTGGCACAAAATACAAAGGAGACCAATGGAAGTACTGGAACCCCATGACTTAACTACTCGCATGCGCGCAGTGGAGTAGTAATGTCTTTCTTCCGCCCTCACATCCCTCCATTTGCATGCGCTATACTTAATTGACCATCAATTGAAATGAAGGACTTCTACACGGCGTCAAATTATTCACATGGGATGGATCTTCGAAACAAAAATAGTGTCGCCCCGTGTACCCGCGTGTGCAATGCGAGGGAATGAGTACATGCCTGGCGTGCGTGCACATCTTGCATGCATGTACCTCCAGTGTGGCTCAGAGAGGACGAGTACATTCTTCTGGAAGCAGCAGCACGTCACTGTGATCAATCCACACAAGGAGGTCGCGACAATGCCTCCACATGTGCACGTAGCTTCATGAACTGTAACGAGAGACACGTGTAGCATGCCATTGGAATTCTAATTTACGTGTTTGCACATACTCGAAGTACTAGTAAGGTACACGTGCATTGCATGCATCAGATTTGGCAACCAAATTATGAATAAATACCACACTATAGCATGTAAGCTCTGAGTCATATATGCTGATGTAGACCTTCGTTTAATTCTTATAGTTCATCTCATTCAAAATAAATTAGTTTTTATAAAAAAGCTAGGGCCTCTTTGATTCGTAGGATTTCCAAAACGCGGGAATAGGAAAAACATGGGATTAGAGTGGAATGTCGTCTTGAATCCTACAGGATTGTACGAGTGTTTGATTGTGCATAGAAAAAACGCAGGATTCTTTCAAAGTGGTTTGAGTGGATGGGATGTTTCCTATGAAATCTAGTGCAAATGAATCCTATGGAAAAATTTCTATGGTTTACAAACCTACGAATCAAACAACCAAGATAGGAAAAATTCCTAAGGATTAGAATCCTCCAAAATTCCTTTGAGAATCCTTTGAATCAAAGAAGCCCTTAATCTATTTTATGATTCATGGAATTGTGCGTTGTAAAGCATAAAGTAAAAACAAATAATGGCAATTCAACTAGAAAAAAAGTTTGGGCAGTTATGATACGGAAGATTCTAGAACAAAGGAGAAGCACTTGTGTTTTGAGGTTTGTGCATTATGCTTAAGTTCAACCATGGAGTCTGCTAGATTGTACATGTGGCAAAATCCGGTGGGGGGCTAGAAGATGGTGCGAGGGGCCAAGTGGAGGGAGACTATGAAGGAGTGCACAAGTGCGAGATCGATATTTGAAGAGAGGGGGCGAGAACGTGCGTTGTTGCGCGCAGTGGCGGAGCCATGAAAAATAAATGAGCTAGGGGGCCAAGCATTGCTAATCCTTTACGAGGAGGGCCAATTCATCAACTTAAACCATTTTACCAGCAATTGTCTAATGATCACATTCATATTAGCCTCGATATATAGTGATGTTAGGGGGCAGGGCCCTTGCTGCCCCTGTCTTCGCCCCTGTGCGCGCGTCTGAGAGATGAAACGGAGGCATGGATGATGAGAGGGGGGCGTTGGATATATAATTAATGTGGGTGTATTAGCTACGTAATCCTATATAGAGAGGTATAGATTGATCGATGTGGACGTGGGAAAGAGGGTGAGACCTCAGTAGATAAATAGATTGATCGGTTTGTGTGGGAAACTGTGAAAGACCTAGCTATATATACACACACATAGAGGAACATCGATCGTTGCGCATGCACGTGAGAGATGAATGCCCGATATGATGGGGAGGGGGAGGTGTGTGTGTGTGTGCATGCGTGGGAGACCAACCTGAAGAAAAAGATTGCATGTGTGCAATGGATAATGCCAACTGTTACTGTGTGTGCATGCATGCACGAGAGAAAGTTAATGGTACAATTATAAAGAGAAGATGACTGAGTGGGTGTAAAAGACTAGGTGACGTCATAATCAATGTAAAGTAGAATTCAAATGTGTGAATAAGAGATCATGATGTTTGAAACCCATGCATGCATGAATATAACTGAGATATGCGTGGTGTGGTTTGGAAACGAGCATGTTGTACTGTATACACATTGAACAAGGTCAGACTGATTTGTATTTGAGATATCGATGGCAGACATCGTTTGGCCACATTGCATCCATGCATGGACACACTATTCTAATTGGAGATGATGGGTGGCTTTCGCATCACATATCTATATCTATACCACTATATATATATATATTTTTTTTATATTTTATATTTTTTATATAGTGTGCGGATAACTTTAACTTTGAAAGATGGTCGTTGGTTGAGGCCAATCCGATGGTGCAGAGATGGCAAATTTGAACACAACTGGCCGTTGGATATCATCTAGATTCCACCAGATTTTGC
Organism: Triticum aestivum; assembly: GCF_018294505.1. Taxonomy (NCBI): domain Eukaryota; kingdom Viridiplantae; phylum Streptophyta; class Magnoliopsida; order Poales; family Poaceae; genus Triticum; species Triticum aestivum. Next base: position 85,671,366 of record NC_057796.1, on the reverse strand, counting down.
CACATGTACAATCTAGAAGACTCCATGGTTGAACTTAAGCATAATGCACAAACCTCAAAACACAAGCACTTCTTCTTTGTTCTAGAATCTTCCGTATGAGAATTGCCCAAATGTATTTCTACATGATTTGCCATTATTTGTTTTTACTTTATGCCTTACAACGCACAATTCCATGAATCTTAAAATAGATTAGCCTTCTTATAAAAACTAGATGATTTTGAATGAAATGAACTATAAGAATTAAACGAACATCTACATCATGCATATATGACTCAAAGCTTACATGCTATAATGTTGTATTTATTCATAATTTGGTTGCCAAATCTCATGCGTGCAATGCACGTGTACCTTACTAGTCTAAATGGTGTTTGTGTGTGTTGAGCTTGTTAAACACATTGTACTTAGTATATCATACATGGTTTAGATTCCGAACATCTAGCTGTAGCATACATGTACTATGATTTGAATTCAACATAAAATCTATACATATATTTGAATTTGAGATCGTATGTACATATAGTTTGTATTTATATAGGAATTTACTTCTCCTATATACATGTCATGTGTTGTGAAGATAATATTTAGATGGTTGTATAACTAACCCGAGTACAATCCCATTCAAACAGGGAAAATGTACTCAAATTTAGTCCATATGCTAGACAACACACATTGTTTTTTTATTGTTGAGGGAAGTGCAAATTGTTTTGGTACTGTACATGTTATGTTTGTTGTCCTGATTTTTTGTGTTTTTTTGTTGTATTTGAATGCATTTCTAGTAATATAGTAAAACAGGACATAGCTCTCTCTAGTGATGAGGTGCGAATTGTCTTTTTTTTGGTACACGTTAAGCTTGTTCTCCCCAAATTTCAAGCCGCACCTTGTTATGCCCAAATTTCAAGCTAGCGTCTCTGTCTATCATGTTGCGAAACTCCCACCTCTTCAACCCGCGCCTTGTTACCCTTAAATATTTAATATATATATTTGTCTCATTGTGCTCTGACAACTCCCTCCATCTCAACCCGCGCCTTGCTATTCCAAAATTACAACGCGCGCGAAAACTCCCACCTCCTGTGAAATCCCGACACTCGAAATGCCCGTGATACCCCTGAACCGAAAGAACCGCCTAGCTCAAATCGGTGGGGGTAATTTCATAACTTACCCACATTTCGGCCAAGCGCATCCCTAAGCTATGGTTCCCCACTCCCATCACATCCGCCCACCCATTCGTACACCGAGGCCGCGAAAACCCGCTAAGCCCCACACCCCCCTCCATCCGCCACCCAGCCGGAGCCTCTTCCCCGACGACGTCGTCCACAGCAACACCTCGACGTCCCTCATCCCCGTACCGGATGAGGATCCATCGTCGATCTCGTCATCCCGCCGGTTCAGCCACCCCGTCCTCCACCTCCAAGGAGCTGCCCCGATGTTCCCCTCGTCTTTCGCGCCACCTCCGTTCCAACACCGCCGTCTTCACCTGCACCACCGGAAGAGCATCATCATCACCGTTTCCTCAGATGAAGCTGAGGCCTAATCAGCGCCACCAAAGAGATTGTACACTAATCGCCGCATTTTCTTCTTGATTCGATCTCACGGTGCTGCTGGCGCTCAGTCCCGAGCCGACACGGAGCGGCTCCATCCACAGCGACATCGCGGGCCACTTCCTCCATGGTGTCGCTCCCTCGGCGGTGACGTCCACATCAGTAGGAGTTGTTGCTGCTTTAGCTCTTGCTCGCGCTGCTGCTCTGCTCTTGCTCTCGGTCCCCTGCTTGGTCTGCTCTTGATCTTGCTCTTGCTCGCGCAGCTGCTCTCGCTCTTGCTCTTGCTTGCGATGCTGCTCCGATTTAGCTACACTTTAGTCGACCGAATCGACTTTCGGGTCAGTCGATTTTCAGGGGGTGGGGGGCTCTCTGGTGTTAAGGAAGAACCAGCCGCAGCGGGGAGGGGGGCTCGCTGGAGAGGTACCCCACTATCTATCTTAGGGTTCAGGGTGGGGCGGTTGTTGCCGGCGGTGGTGGGGCGGTGGCGTGGGGATCGCCGGAGAAAAAGATCGGCACGGGGGGGGGTCTAGAGGGATGGCCGGGGTGGCGGCGGACTGGCGGTGGAGAGTGGCTTTGGGGCGGGCAGGGCGGCGCACCGCCGGCCGCGAGCGGCCGCGGGTGACTATTTTGCCGGTGGTGGCTGGCGGCTCAGGGTAGCCTCACCGGATGCTGCTACACGACCAGCTGCCCTAGCTCTCACATGCGCTGCTGCTGCTACTGCTTTTCTACTACTACTGCGTTCAGTTTTGACAGAAAAATTCAGTTTCGACAGTTAAGTTCAGTTTTGACAGTTAAATTCAGTTTCGACAGTTAAGTTCAGAGATGAGCGGCTAATGTATTTTACATCTAGCACTTTGTGGTTATGTATTTTACGTCATCTATTGGAGATGCTATTAGAATTCGGCTCAGGTTAATTATTGTCTCTCTTGTCCTGCTTCAGCCTCGGCGTCGTACAACTCACTGGAGCTGCTCCAATGACGAAACCCTCCATCACAGCGGAGCAGTACCCCGGGCTCCATCTCCAGACGCCTAAGATCTTCTTCCCCTCCTCCGACAGCCAAGTCAGCCGGATCATCCTCACCGACCAACCCAATCACGTTGAGATCGACATGGCTTCCCCAAAGAGGTTGTACACTTGTTGCATCTCTTTTTTACTCTACATGTTATATATATTGTCCACTGAGCACACGCAGTAACGTGAAATACGATTAGTTTCTCCTACTATATGACAAGCAGTGAGGTACCAGGCGACTTAGCTATCCGTGATGGACTCTCTTGAACACCATCATTATTAATCTCTGCGCGTTTGAGTTGTGCATTTTTCGATGGGCCTGGGAGTTGAGCTAGTAGGGAAGTGGCCTGGGTCCAAAGTAATAGAAGTAGGTCAAAAACATTTTTTGAGTGTAGGCTTTTCCTTCCTCAAGCCTGCCTACTAGAATCGCCAGTGCTTGAAAGGAAGAGTGAAGGAAAAACATAGGAACTGGAAATTATCCTATGGTACTACTATTCATGAATTTGGTTCAAAGGAATGGAGCAAAGGAAAACTGTAGGATTTGTTCCTTTAGTGTCTCCTTGAGAGAAAAACCGTAGGAATTTTAATTTCCACTTGTCCTCCTTTTCAAATTCCTATTCATGAAGCACAAGACTAAGAGATAGTAGCATAATAGCATTATAACTGTACATTTTCTTGTGGTTTAACTTAATCTCACATTGCTTCTTTGCATCCTGTGATCTTCCATTTCTTGTCAATCAAACACCCAGATTGGCATAAATCCTGCGTTTTTAAATTCTCTATTTTGCATGTGCATTCCTTCCTATTCCTGTCTATTTCCTATCACTGGATTGTTAGAATCCTCAAATTCAAACAAGCCCTTACACAATTATTTCTATTACAGATATGTGTCAAAGAAAACCTTGTGTGGTTTGTCCTGCTCCTGTTGCACTGTGTTCCACCCTAGCTCAGCTGCTCCAATGACGGAAGGGTTCACCACAGTAGGGATCCGCTCTCCAGACTGTCTTTCGCCGCCTCAGATCTTCTTCCCCACCGCGGGCAGCCACGACAACTGCATTACCATCATCAACTGAGCAGATGACCTTGAGCACTACACGGGTCCGCAAGAGAGGTCGCACTCTTCCGTGTCTGCTTACGTTATGCATCGCTTAATATTCTGACATGCTACTTTATCGTCGTGTTCACCTATTAGACTCCGTGTCAGGTCCAAACTAATGTTGAAACTTGAGTTTTAAAATGGTTGTGGGGTACATATTGGGGCAGCAATCAGTACTATCTGTCTACTATCTGGTTAATCTCGGGTGTCTACTATGAGTTTCATGTTGGTTGCAAACTAACATTAAAGGAGCCATTATCTGTATTTTTTAACTAAAGCTATTATCTGCCTGCTATCATTGGTTTTGGGTCTATCCATAGTTTTCTACCATCAGTCTGGATTTGTGCATGCACTCCTTACATAATCTCACTATGTTTTATTCCTATGCATGTCAGCTATTGTACACAATGGAACTGAACATGTAGAGCAAAAGAGACGAGCCTTGCGTGGCAATAAAATTTCATGCAGACGTCGCTCCATGGTGGGTGCAAAGGCAGCCCCCCTCCACCCATTTCGGATCGTAATCAAGAGGAAGATAACTGTTCTGAGGGCGATTCAGAAGGAGAAGACCACTCCTATTTACCCCCTGAGGTCTTCGCTCTAACTTGGCATGCTGATGTTGGTAATATCATGCATATGGTGCCTTGCATTGCTTACTGGATACATCAAATATGTCATCTGCTTAGTTTAGACATGCTTTGTGTCAATGCCATCTGTTTAGTTTCTTTATCGTATATGTGAATCATGCAATGCCATCTTGTTTAGCCAGGCATCATATACATGAATTTTGCAATGCCACCCTGGTTAGCCAGTCATCTTATATGTGAATTATATCATGCCATCATTTTTTATTACGTGTTAAATTTGTCAACAATTTTAGTACATTCACTTACTCTTCCTATGCATCAGCCATTCGGCACGGTCATGGAAAAATCTGAAGTGGAAACAAGGTCTTCAGAGCAGACAATGCTATCTGACGAAGCGCATGTCTTGCTGGTTACAGATAGCTCCTCAGAGGAGGATTTAGAGACAGATGACCAGTCCTATTCCCCCCCCCCCGAGGTGCATGCTCTAACTTGGCAGGGTTATGTTGCTCATATCGTGCGTATGGTATCTTGCATTGCTATGTCATTTGCTTATTTTAGACATGCTTTGTGTGAATGCCACCTGTTTAGTGTCTAATTACCATATATGTGAATTATGCAATGCCATCTTGTTGCAAGACATTATATATGTGAATTATGCAATGCTATCTTGTTGCAAGGCATTATATATGTGAATTATGCAATGCCATGTTGTTTAGCCAAGCGTCATATATGTGAATTATATCATGCCATCCTTTTTTTGTATTTCTCATTGCATTTTTTGACAATGTTTGTATATTCAACTGCTCTTCCTGTGCATCAGCCATTTGAATTGGTGATGGAGAAATCTGGAGTGAAAACAAGGTCTTCAGAGCAGACAATGCTACCTGCTAAAGCAGATATCTTGCTGGTTACAGATAGCTCTTTAGAGGAGGATTCAGAGGCAGATGACCAATCCTATTATCCCCCTGAGGTGTATGCTCAAACTTGGCAGGGTTATATTACTCATATCATGCATATGTTGTATTGCAATGCTTAGTTTTTACATCATATGCACAATATTGAATGCCATCTCCTTAGTTCACACATCATATATGCGATTGCCCTCTGCTCACTTGCTTAGTATATATATCATATATTTGAATTATATCATGCCAAGATGTTTACATAGACAACATGTATCTGAATTATGGCATGCCAACCCATTTTCTAAAGACATAATATAGTTATATCATCTCATACCGTTTACATAGTGATCATATTTTGAATTATCTCATTCTATCTTGTTTAGTTAGCCATCATACATTTGAAATTGTGTCATGCTATCCTGTTTAATTAGCCATCATATATGTGAAATTATGTCCTGCTATTCTGTTTGGTTAGACAACATAAATGTGAATTATTTCATGCCCTGTTTTCTTCCCTACTATCCATTGCACCTGTCTATATTACATTGTGTGTACATTCAATTACTTTTCTTGTTTATCAGCCATTTCAATTAGAGGGGGTGATGGCAGTATCTGTGGGAGTAAAAACACAGTCTTCGGAAAAGATTGTGCCACCTGTCGATGCAGACCGAACCACGGTTGTACTTGCCCAAGAACCAGCCCCACCACACATAACTCAAACTCACGCAGATTGTACCCCTACCCAGTTGGACAGAGAACCAGCTACACCCCTTCTAACCCCAACTCCAGCAGATAGTAACCCAGTTCCAGTTGACACAGCACCGTCTCCACCGCAGGGCACCCAAACACGAGCAGTTAGTAAGGCAACTGCAGCGCCCAAACACTACAAGAAATATGTCAACTAGTGACCTTATGTCAGTGACCCTGGAAGAATTGGTCATAGATCTATGACCATTTCAGACCAATTGGTCAAAAGCTGTTCGGGGGGCTCCAAACCCTAAACTATAACGACCATTTTGGTCAAAAAGGTCGTAATTTCCTTACACGAAATGGTCATAAAGCAGATAGCACAGGTCCGCTGCCTTATTTCTAGCTGATCATGACCAATATAGATGGTCATAACCTTGTAAATTGTGGTGGGTTGCTATGACTACGTGCCACCTCATCAGTTTTGCCTATGTGTCATGTCCCTGTGGCAGTTTTTGCCCTAGGTTGTGAAGCAACCTATATTTCTGTCATTCCCAAAATTCCCAAAAAATTCTCATAAATTCTTTGGGTCATATCTTCGTCAAATATGTAAAAAACCTTCCTTGCCTAGTTCAAAAATAATTCAAAAATATTCATTTTCCTATTCTGTTCAAAAAAACTTTGTGAATGAAGTACCACTTTGGCATGTCCAAATGGTATCCATTTTCTACAGTGCTTTCCTTTGCCCAAATAACCATCCTTCACCAAATGCCAGCTCAATCCATTCATTATTTTGAGCCCAGCTTCAACATTTGTATTTATGTCCAGTGTGGTACTTTGCAAAGCAAGTACCACCTAGGCTCCTCCTTTTGAGCTGAAACTTTGTGAAGACGGTCTTCTTAGTAACTGATCATCCTCAGCCAAAACTCACGCCCATTAGCCATGTGCATTTCCCGTACCGCTAATCAAACACTTGGCTGCTTATTCATGTTTGAGCATCGATCGGTCTCCTCATGAGAATCTTATGTTGTGATTTTCTTCCTAGCACCTACCTGGGGAGTGCCCAACCCACTAGACATGCCTAGGCCACCCAGAACACATGGCAACGCCACGGTCACGCGGTGACCACGCGGCGGGCATGCGAGTTTACGCGCTCTAGAGTTGGGGCCCTCGGCCACCGTCCAAACCTCGACGTATCGCCACCAAACCATGTATTTATGATTAAATAGGTACTTATGTAACTAGAAATGATTTCTGGAAAAAATAAATACCAAACTATGAAGCAGCTGCTGTTCAAATTTGACCCGCTTCCTACTAAATCAGCGGGAATTTGTCTTTTTCACCAGAGGTGGATCAAAACTTTTTACACCCAATCATTTTGTCAATTGTGCATTAAATATGCCCTAGTATTTTAGAAAATTGATTTGGTCCAATTTTGCAACAATTATTTGGGAGGTCCTTCACAAAAAAACCTCTTTTTGGGCACTCAAAAAATGGAAAATGGTTTTTTCGTCCAAAGAAAATGAAAACTTCCTTAGGAAACATTGTTTGCCATTCCAATATGCACCCTTGTGCACAATATGAGATCATTTGAACAAACTATGCCATGAATGTGGCCAGAAGATTGATCATTTGGCTTGAAAGCCATTGATCTCCACACGTGATAGCTCGCTTCTGAGAACACTTTTTTAAAATAATTGCCGTATTACAAGTTTGTTATTTTTTCTGGGAACTTGGCCACATATAATGACACAATGCGAAGCTTCCCCAATTTTTTGATTTTTTCAAAAAATTTATGCCCGTTTCAAAATGCGGTCAAAACGGCAGGAATGACCGTTCCTAGCTACTGGTTGAATCTTGGAATTTTTTTGGTGTTTCTCTGATTAAATAGATACTTATGTACCAAGAAATGATTTTTGGACAAAATAAAGAGCAAACTACAAGGCAGCCGCAGTTCAAATTTGACCCGCTTCCAACTGAATCGGCGAAAATTTGTCTTTTTCACCAGAGGTGGATCAAAACTTTTTACACCCAACCATTTGGTCAATTGTGCATTAAATATGGCCTAGTATTTTAGAAAAATGATTTGGTCCAATTTTGCAACAATTATTTGGCAGGTCCTTCACAAAAAAACCTCATTTGGGGCACTCGAAAAATGGAAAATGATTTTTTCGTCCAAAGAAAATGAAAACTTCCTTAGGAAACATTGTTTGCCATTCCAATATGCACCCTTGTGCACAATATGAGATCATTTGAACAAACTATGCCATGAATGTGGCCAGAAGATTGATCATTTGGCTTGAAAGCCATTGATCTCCACACGTGATAGCTCGTTTCTGAGAACACTTTTTTTAAATAATTGCCGTATTACAAGTTTGTTATTTTTTCTGGGAACTTGGCCACATATAATGACACAATGCGAAGGTTTCCCAATTTTTTGATTTTTTGAATTTTTTATGTCCGTTTCAAAATGCGGTCAAAACGGCGGGAATGACCGTTCCTAGCTAGTGGTTGAATCTTGGAATTTTTTTGGTGTTTCTCTGATTAAATAGATACTTATGTAACTAGAAATGATTTTTGGAAAAAAATAAAGAGCAAACTACAAGGCAGCCGCAGTTCAAATTTGACCCGCTTCCAGCTGAATCGGCGGAAATTTGTCTTTTTCACCAGAGGTGGATCAAAACTTGTTACACCCAACCATTTGGTCAATTGTGCATTAAATATGGCCTAGTAGTTTAGAAAAATGATTTGGTCCAATTTTACACCAATTATTTGGGAGGTGCTTCACAAAAAAACCTCATTTGGGGCACTCGAAAAATGGAAAATGGTTTTTTCGTCCAAATAAAATGAAAACTTCCTTAGGAAACATTGTTTGCCATTCCAATATGCACCCTTGTGCACAATATGAGATCATTTGAACAAACTATGCCATGAATGTGGCCAGAAGATTGATCATTTGGCTTGAAAGCCATTGATCTCCACACGTGATAGCTCGTTTCTGAGAACACTTTTTTAAATAATTGCCGTATTACAAGTTTGTTATTTTTTTTGGGAACTTGGCCACATATAATGACACAATGCGAAGGTTTCCCAACTTTTTGATTTGTTTTGAATTTTTTATGCCCGTTTCAAAATGCGGTCAAAACGGCGGAAATAACCGTTCCTAGCTAGTGGTTGAATCTTGGAAATTTTTTGGTGTTTCTCTGATTAAATAGATACTTATGTACCTAGAAATGATTTTTGGAAAAAATAAAGAGCAAACTACAAGGCAGCCGCGGTTCAAATTTGACCCGCTTCCAACTGAATCGGCGGAAATTTATCTTTTTCACCAGAGGTGGATCAAAACTTTTTACACCCAACCATTTGGTCAATTATGCATTAAATATGGCCTAGTATTTTAGAAAAATGATTTGGTCCAATTTTACAACAATTATTTGGTAGGTTCTTCACAAAAAAACCTCATTTGGGCACTCGAAAAATGGGAAATGGTTTTTTCGTCCAAAGAAAATGAAAACTTCCTTAGGCAACATTGTTTGCCATTCCAATATGCACCCTTGTGCACAATATGAGATCATTTGAACAAACTATGCCATGAATGTGGCCAGAAGATTGATCATTTGGCTTGAAAGCCTTTTTTTAAAATAATTGCCGTATTACAAGTTTGTTATTTTTCCTGGGACTTGGCCACATATAATGACACAATGCGAAGGTTTCCCAATTGTTTGATTTTTTTTATTTTTTATGCCCGTTTCAAAATGCGGTCAAAACAGCGGGCTTGACCGTTCCTAGCCAGTGGTTGAATCTTAGAAAACTTTTGATGTTTCTCTGATTAAATAGATACTTATGTACCTAGAAATGATTTTTGGTAAAAATAAGAGCAAACTATGAGGCAGCCGCAGTTCAAATTTGACCCGCTTCTAGCTGAATCAGTGGAAATTTGTCTTTTTCACCAGAGGTGGATCAAAACTTTTTACACCCAACCATTTGGTCAATTGTGCATTAAATATGGCCTAGTATTTTAGAAAAATGATTTGGTCCAATTTTGCAACAATTATTTGGTAGGTTCTTCACAAAAAACCTCATTTGGGGCACTCGAAAAATGAAAATTGATTTTTCGTTATTCGAGGAATAACACTACTAATTATTTGGAAATTTAACAAACATTGTCATAAAAAGAGAAGGAAACTTACCATTAGGCGTCTTGGTGCTGCGTTGGAGCTCACGCTGCAATGGAGTTTCACTGGGCGCCGTGGTGCTGCGTTGGTAGCGCCTATTGTTAATCAATTACGACTATTTTAGATGGTCATAAGCCTGCACTTTGTTCTGATTGGTCTATGGGCATGTCACGCGGATCAAGCATTAGAGACCGTCGGATACTACCAGATCCAACGGCCCACACCCCTCACCCTCTCCCCCACCCACACCCACCCGGAAGCTGCTCCCCTCACGTACACCACATGTCGTTGAGGGCACTGACATGTGGGCCTAATTCCTCGCGGGCCCACCTGTCCGTGGCCGAATACCACCCTCTCCCCCGCACACCACTCACCCACCGCACACCACTCCTCCCCATCTCCCCCTCCCCCCAGCACACCACTCCTCCCCCAGGACCCGCA